>NC_069508.1:105049991-105184991 GCF_027579735.1 Bombina bombina
GGGATATATTTCCCGCCACTAGGAGGAGGTCAAGAACCCATATCAGAGCTTAAAATGTCATATTCCTTTAACTATGTGTTTAACCCCCTTGCAGGAGTTAAAGGGGCAGCAAACACCATATCAGTACAACATTTGTCTCCAGTGTTCCAATAAATCAGTCAAGTCTTAAGTTATTAAGACCTTGTTTGCTGCAGTTGTTTTTCCATGGTCAAACTCCGCCCACCACTTTCCTTTTTTTGGAGGAGCCAGTCTGCTTTCACAGTAAAAGGCACAATGAACAATGAAAGTTTATAGCAAAGTTCTTTTACTGTGTATAATTGAAGGCACAGTAAAATCATAATTAGACATTCACGATTTAGACAGAGCATGCGTTTTTAAACAACTCTCCAATTTACTTCTATTATTTAATGTGCTTCCTTCTCTTGTTATCCTTTGACGAAAGGTTTATCTAGTTAAAGGGACACTGAACCCAATTTTTTTCTTTCGTGATTCAGATAGAGCGTGCAATTTTAAGCAACTTTCTAATTTACTCCTATTATTAATTTTTCTTCGTTCTCTTGCTATCTTTATTTGAAAAAGAAGGCATCTAAGCTATTTTTTGGTTCAGACTCTGGAGAGCAGTTGTTTATTGGTCGGTTAAATTAATCCACCAATCAGCAAGAACAACCCAGGTTGTTCACCAAAAATGGGCCGGCATCTAAACTTACATTCTTGCTTTTCAAATACAAATACCAAGAGAATGAAGAACATTTATTAATAGGAGTAAATTAGAAAGTTGCTTAAAATTGCATGCTCTATCTGAATCACGAAAGAAAAAAATTGGGTTCAGTGTCCCTTTAAGCTCAGGAGCAGCAAATAACCTAGGTTCTAGCTGCTGGTTGGTGGCTGCATATATATACTGATTGTCATTGGCTCACCCATGTGTTCAGTTAGCAAAGAGTAGTGTATTGCGCATCCTTCAACAAATGATACCAAGAGAATGAAGCATATGTTATAATAGAAGTAAACTGGAAAGTTGTTTGAAATTGTATGTTCTACCTAAATCACGAAAGAAAAATGTTAGGTTTCATGTCCCGTTAATCATTTTATGTTACAATCTCAGTGCTCACTGTCCCTTTAATGAACACTGTAACAGCATTAATTAAAAAAGAAAATGTTCTTACAGCATACCACATTTTTTTTCTTCTTCAAGAATGTCCCTTTAATTTCCCTGTGACCTAGTACCATATTATCCAGGCTCCTGTCTTTGTTTATCTTTGTTATTAGCTGGTTCTTCCATATTGATTTTACAAGCTTTGTTAAAGTTTAGTTGAGCAATTAGCACTCTCAAGACAAAGTTTCTTTATCAGACGTACGTTAGTAAAAGAGATTTTCCAAAGCAGAACGGTTATTCAATTGACCACATACAGGGCTAGAACTTATGTGACTGTCGGAAATGCAGATGTTATGAGACAGATCTCTCTGCTTTATCTTCTATCACCTATGGAACCCTCTAATATCTAAGGGCTCTAATAGATGAATACTTAATAGGGTCATCCGTTCTAGTCTGAAGAGTGGGAGGGCTTCCTTTTAACATTAAAGGGACATGAAACCCCAACATTTTCTTTAATGATTCAGATAGAGAATACAATTTTAAACAACATGTCAATTCACTTCTATTATCTAATTTGCTTCATTCTTTAGATATCCTTTGTTGAAGAAATAACAATGCACATGGGTGAGCCAATCACACGAGGCATCTATGTGAAGCCACCAGTCAGCAGCAACTGAGCGTATTTAGATATGCTTTTCAACAAAGGATATCAAGAGAATGAATCAACTTAGATAATAGTAATAAATTGAAAAGTTGTTTAAGATTGTATTCTCTGTCTGAATCATGAAAGAAAGATTTTGGGTTTCATGTCCCTTTAAGCTTTTACACAATAGCCATGATTGGTTGGTTTCAACCAACCAGGATTTCTTTCAAAATGAATATAATGAAGAGGGAACAGAGATATCCAATTAATCCTTTTATTGCTGCCAGAAAAGGCTGAAGATAGACAGTAGTAGAATGGGGAATGATTTTTTTAAAAATAATTTTAAAGTAGTTTGGTAAATATCTATCTATCTATCTATCTATCTATCTATCTATCTATCTATCTATCTATCTATCTATCTATCTATCTATCTATCTATCTATCTATCTGTCTATCTATATATCAGTGTTCTCTACAGATTACGTTGCCAGCCGTGTACAATAGCATTTACTAAACATAGCAATTGAACCAAAAGGGCCTCTTATGACTTCAAATGCTGAGAATCTTCAATCACGGGACCCAATAGCTGTTTTGTTGCCATTTCAGACTGATGAAAAATAATGACATAGGACAAATTCCATCTTTATAGCTGACCTTATAAACAAAGCTTAAATATTGTAAATATAAGATTTATTCGCTAAACTGCTGTCTGCTCCCCTCTAAACCTTAAAGAGACACTTTACTGCTTAATTGTATATTATCTATATGAAAAGCAGCATCTAAACCTGTTATTTTTTTTGTGCAATAAAACATTTTTAAAATGTAATTTTAAACTAAAACAGCTTTATCAGTTGTGTACTCTGTACTCATTCCCATTGGCATTTCCTATCAATGCTCATAGGCTAATAGGTACTTCCTGTTAATGCTCATTGGCTAAGAAGTGCTTTATGTTAATACTCATTGGTTAAGAGGTACTTCCTGTTAATGCTCACTGGTTAAAAGGTACTTTGTGTTAATGCTTATTGGTTAAGGGGTCCTTTCTGTTAATGCTCATTGGTTAAGAGGTCCTCCTGTTAATGCTCAGTGTTTAAGAGGTACTAACTGTTGATGCTTCAAGTTAATGCTTTCTGGTTAAAAGGTACATCCGGTTAATGTTAATTGGTTAAGAGGTCCTTCCTGTTAATGCTCATTGGTTAAGAGGTACTTCCTGTTAATTATCACTGGTTAAAATGTACTTCCTGTTAACGCTTATTGGTTAAGGGGTCCTTCCTGTTAATGCTCATTTGTTAAGGGGTCCTTCCTGTTAATGCTCAGTGTTTAAGAGGTACTAACTGTTGATGCTTCATGTTAATGCTCTCTGGTTCAAAGGTACTTCCTGTTAATGATAATTGGTTAAGAGGTCCTTCCTGTTAATTATCACTGGTTAAAAGGTACTTCCTGTTAATGCTCATTGGTTAGGGATCCTTCCTGTTAATGCTCATTGGTTAGGGATCCTTCCTGTTAATGCTCATTGGTTAGGGATCCTTCCTGTTAATGCTCATTGGTTAGGGATCCTTCCTGTTAATGCTCAGTGGTTGAGATATCCTTCCTGTTAATGCTCAGAGGTTAAGGGGTACTAACTGTGCTTCAGTAGAAAGTGCCTAAAAGCCAGTGAGCACTAGTGGGAAAGATACGACTGATACTGGTATATACATTTAAAGGGATAATAAAGTAATTTTTTCATTTTTTAATTAGATTGAATTCACTATATTGCAAAAGATCTGCATGCAAAATACATATTAAAAGCATTTACCACTGTCATTTTGTTAGAAAATATGCATTGCTTTGCAGTCACAGGACACACTCCTTGAAAAGCCTGTAGAATATTGTTTATCCTCCTTCCTTTGCTGTGGCCAATTAGGGAGACATATAAACAAGCTCCTGTACGTTTCATCCAATCACTGTGCAACATGCATAAGAGTCATGGTTCTGCATTTCACAGAATGTACTCCATCCTTGCTGAGGGAGAGTGGAAACACTGCATTTTACTAAATTACAGGAAAAGCAGGCAAATAAGTAGTAAAAGTTCAGCGCAAAATTTAAAACAAATTATCAGGAATTTCATTTTTATTTTCATGTCCCTTTAAATGTAAACAGTTTTTATTTGACTTCTGGTCTTTCATATAGATGACATAACATTTTTGAGTGCAGCGTCCCTTTAAGCTGACACAGAAACCAACCAGAGGGTTAAGCAACAAACAAATATTCAGTTGGCAAATAAAGCAGCTGCAAGCAGGAGGTGACTTTCTCCTTGGAGAAATCTTTATGCTTTTTTTTTTTTTTAACTTTGCTTGTCTTTCTCTCACCTTACCACCTTGCAGGTATATAAATTATTATACGCCACACGCTTGCTGGATTACGGCCTGCCGTCCCTGGCTCTGCATTACTGCGAGTGCATCGCCGCTGCTGCTCTCACTCAGTCTCGATCTCTGGTGCTGATAACTGAGTTAATCAAGGTGACTCCAACTCTCGCACAGCTAGCTAAACAAACACCTGCAATCTGTTTCACTCCAGGAAACGACATATACTCATCATAAGCCTTACATTAGCTGTAAACAATGTACATATCATAATGCCAGAAATTTAACCGCCTCTCAGTTTAATTCAGGCGTAAAAACAAAGCCATATTTGTAACGGACAAGCCTGTAAAAAAAATCTTTTAAATAAATTAAGCATTTTGCTAGATGCAGGCAAATTATGAAATTAACATTGTGGTAGCTGTGTTTAAAATATATTCACAGAAGTGTTTTGTGGTTTAGAAATGTGGACACAATTTCTTCATTAATAACTTGGAATGACTAAGGTCCTATAAGGTCAGCGATTCTTTGGTTATTTTCAGTGCCAGATATTTTTTGGCCAAATATGTTACTAGATTTCCTCACAAACCTCAAGAAAAAAAAGGGTCTTTATTATTCTGGAGACTGCGGTCGGTAACGCAGTTATTTTACACATTGTTTTATTCCTGTATGGCCAGAACGTGCCATAGTTAAAATACCTTAGAATGCCACAGTCAAATTATCATGAAATGTCTTGTTCCAGCCAAGGTTAAGACTGAAATGTGTCTGTTTAAAGAAAGCTGGACGCCTTATTACCGAGCTCCCCAACACCATACCCCACAGGCATCATGTAACCGAGCCTTCTGATTGCCTGTGAATCACTAGCAATCCTCCGGTGAATGGTGAGGGGGAGTTGCACGCCCACTGTGTTTTTTTTTATCATTTATCATATACTCTCGTACTTCATTGTTAACTGAAAATAGTGCATCAGTTAGGTACCGTGACTAATAACATATATTGTCTTAAAGATGTTAAGGAACCGCTTTCTTATACAGAAAAAAAGGATAATATACATAATAAAAATGTTTTAGTTGACAGACAATTAGATTATTTGTAGATATTAGTAGTGAAATGTAAAAAAATAAAAAAACAACTTACAGCATAAAATATTTTTCGATTTTATACAACCGAACACTATGGTGGGAAAAAAATAAAACATTTTTTTTTCATTTTATCTTTTGAACTCTTTTTATCTTTAATGCTTGGAGTGTTGAATTTACCAATACTTTTTTTTAACACTTTAAAGGGATAGTAAAGTCTACACCTTAGTCATCTTAAAGTCTTACTTTAAATTAAAGGGACAGTATACACCACATTTCATATAACTGCATGTAATAGACACTATTATAAAGAATAATATGCACAGATACTGATCTAAAAATCCAGTATAAAACCTTTTAAAAATTTACTTAGAAGCTCCCAGTTTAGCTCTGTTAAAAAGGTAGCTGGAACACCCACTGCAATTGGGAAATAGCAGACCCTCCCCCTCCCCCTTCCTCTGTATATGAAAAGACCCTTTACACAAACAGGAGCAAGCTGGAGTAGGTATACATCAGTATTCTCCTAAAACTTTGGGGCTTGGTTAGGAGTCTGAAAATCAGAGCCATGTTATTTGAAAATAAACAAAACTAAACATTTAAAAAAAACCTGTATGGGCTATATAAATGGATCGTCTACAAAACATTTATGCAAAGAAAAATCTAGTGTATAATGTCCCTTTAAGCTGTGAATAGCCTCCTGCCCCCTTTTCTATATCGTGCAGCAGTAACATGTATTGTGCCTCTGGATATCACATGACTAGTGTAACTCATAAGTGCCCAGGAAAACATGGCTGAGGTGGCAACCCTATCAGTGGGTGGAGCTTGGCAGCCATTCAAAGTGAATAAAAAAAAATCATTTAAAAGAAAAAAAAGTCTTACTTTTCCTGCTGCATGATACTGAAAGAGGCGCAGGAGGATATTTGCAGCTTAATCTAAAGTAAGACTTTAAGATGACTAAGGTGTAGACTGTCCCTTTAAACCATGATTCAGGAAGAGCATGTCATTTTGAACACCTTTCTGTTTTACTTCTTTTCTCTTATTTGCTTTGTTCTATTGATATCTTTTGTTGAAAATCATACCTAGGTAGGCTCAGGAGCAGTAATGTGATGATTGGTGCCTGCACATATACTGTATGCCTCTTTTCATCGGCTCTCCAGATGTGTTTAGGTAACTCCTAGTAGTGTATTGCTGTTTCTTCAACTAAGGATACCAAGAGAATGAAGCAAACTTAATAGAAGCAAATTGGAAAATTGTTCAAAATTGTATCTATTTGATCCATGAAAGTTTAATTGTGGATTTCACATCCCATTAAATTGATGGTAAAGTTATGTTGTTATCAATCACATATTATACTCATCTATGAAAATCAATATAACTTTAATTCATTGTTTTTTAAATTGCATTATCTAAAAAAGTTATAAGCTTTTAAAAGTCTTTTTTTCCCCGTAATTTATTCAACCCGTTTTTTTTGTTTTTATTTTACACTCCGGTCACGTTTTGTTGTCATCCTGTTGAAAATTAGACCGTTAGATGGCCGTGACTTCCATTCATCCGCCCACTGAGCGCTCAATAACGCATGAGCAATTTTATTTTTCAGCACCTTCAATACCATGCACGCTCATGTTTAACGAATGTGTATTACTCTGAATAGGGAGCAAGATTTTATTTGTGACGTAGGGAGCGGGTGGGACCACTCTCTAGTCTAAAGCGATATTGGACCAGGAAGTGGGAGATGGGAGGAGCGAGGGATGGTAAGAGAGATTTTTTAAAACATTGATATCTCTTACTAATATGAATGTTGGGGATTAAAAAACATACCGCTAGATTACGAGTTTTGCGTTAGGCTGAAAAAGCAGCGTTAACAGGTCCTAATGCTGCTTTTTCACTATCGCTGCTATTACGAGTCTTGCAGGTTAAGGGGCACCGCACACTTCTTTGGCCTTACCGCAAAACGACTTACGTAAACTTCGTAAACCCTTTTTTCTATGGGACTTCCATAGCACCAGTATTACGAGTCTGTCCTGGGAGGCCAAAAAGTGAGCATACACCCTCTACCTCCAAGATCCGTAACGCATTCTAAAGTCAGTAGTTAAGAGTTTTATGGTACAACGCCGCAGCATAAAACTCATAACTAAAGTGCTAAAAAGTACACTAACACCCATAAACTACCTATTAACCCCTAAACCAAGGCCCTCCCGCATCGCAAACACTAAAATAAAATTTTTAACCCCTAATCTGCCGCTCCGGACATTGCCGCCACTATAAAAAACATATCTTCCCCTAAACCGCGCACACTCCCGCTTCGCAAACACTAGTTAAATAATATTAACCCCTAATCTGCTATCCCTAACATCACCGCCACCTACCTACATTCATTAACCCCTAATCTGCCGTCCCCAACATCGCCGCCACTATACTAAATGTATTAACCCCTAAATCTAAGTCTAACCCTAACCCTAACAACCACTAACTTAAATATAATTACAATAAATCTAAATACAATTCCTATCATTATCTACATTATTCCTATTTAAAACTAAATACTTACCTATAAAATAAACCCTAAGCTAGCTACAATATAAGTAATAGTTACATTGTATCTATCTAAGGGTTTATTTTTATTTTACAGGCAAGTTTGTATTTATTTTAACTAGGTAGAATAGTTATTAAATAGTTAATAACTTTTTAGTAACTATTCTAAAAATAAATACAAACTTGCCTGTTAAAAAAAAAAAAAAAAACCTAAGCTAGATACAATGTAACTACTAGTTATATTACAGGTAAGTATTTAGTTTTAAATAGGAATTATTTAGTTATTAATAGTAAGTTTTATTTAGATTTATTGTAATTATATTTAAGTTAGGGTTAGACTTAGGTTTAGGGGTTAATACATTTAGTATAGTGGCGGCGACGTTGGGGGTGGCAGATTAGAGGTTAATAAATGTAGGTAGGTGGCGGCGATGTTAGGGACGTCAGATTAGGGGTTAATAATATTTAACTAATGTTTGCGAGGCGGGAGTGCGGCGGTTTAGGGGTTAATATGTTTATTATAGTGACGGCGATGTCCGGAGTGGTAGATTAGGGGTTAATAAGTATAATGTAGGTGGCAACGATGTCGGGGGTGGCAGATTAGGTATCGGCGATGTTGGAGCAGCAGATTAGGGGTTAATATGTATAATGTATGTGGCGGTGATGTCCGGAGCGGCAGATTAGGGGTTAATAAATATAATTTAGGTGTTGGCGATGTCGGGGGCGGCAGATTAGGGGTTAATAAGTGTAAGATTAGGGGTGTTTAGACTCGGGGTTCATGTTAGGGTGTTAGGTGTAAACATACATTTTATTTCCCCATAGGAATCAATGGGGCTGCGTTACTGAGTTTTACGCTGCTCTTTTGCAGGTGTTAGACTTTTTCTCAGCCGGCTCTCCCTGTTGATTCCTATGGGAAAATTGTGTACGAGCACGTACGACCAGCTCACTGCTGACTTAAGCAGCGCTGGTATTGAAGTGCGGTATAGAGCACAAGTGAGGTAAGTGCAGGTAAGTGAGCGGTGAGAAAAAACTGCTCGTTAGCACTGCACAGCTCCTAACGCAAAACTCGTAATCTGGCCGTTAGTGACTAAACTGTAATACAGATAGGCTTGCTATGAAGTGTAAGTAAAGTGCTTAACTTTACCTTCACTTTAATGTTAGAAACGTTAACATTTCTTCTATAAAAACATTTGAATTTCAAGGGATATCAAGGGAATATTCAATAGCCATTCAAATGTCAAGATACAAACACTCACCAATAACATAATTTATGTTTTACTCTTGTAGTGTATGGTAAATAAAAGCAGTCTGTATCTGTCATCGAGCATCAAAGCTTACTAATAGGCATATTGAGAACCTGCTTCATCTGACGCTTTAATTTTCATGCCCCCTTTAGTTAGCAGAACGTTTGAGGTTTTCTGACCCACGTCTTCTGGATTTACCAGAGCTGAAGCAGCATCATGAACCAGAATGGCTGTTGCAGCTACGTTCTTTACTGAGAGAATTACAGGTATGTGAGCACTGACCTGTCTGTAGCAGCTGTTTAAAGGGATATGATTTTCCCTATCATTTTACGTTTTTTTAGTTGTTTTTTTTTAATAAAATGTATATTTCTCTTGTGAGGTGTATCCAGTCCACGGATCATCCATTACTTGTGGGATATTCTCATTCCCAACAGGAAGTTGCAAGAGGACACCCACAGCAGAGCTGTTATATAGCTCCTCCCCTAACTGCCAAATCCAGTCATTATCTTGCAACTCTCAACACGCATGGAGGTAGTAAGAGAGAGTGGTGAAATATAGTTAGTTTTTTATCTTCAATCAAAAGTTTGTTATTTTAAATGGTACCGGAGTTGTACTATTTTATCCCAGGCAGTAAATAGAAGAAGAATCTGCCTGAGTTTTCTATGATCTTAGCAGGTTGTAACTAAGATCCATTGCTGTTCTCACATATGTCTGAGGAGAGAGGTAACTTCAGCGGGAGAATGGCTTGCAGGTTACTCTGCTATGAGGTATGTGCAGTTACAATTTTTTCTAGAAATGGAAAATGCTAGAAAATGCTGCTGATACCGGATTAATGTAAGTTAAGCCTGAATACAGTGATTTAATAGCGACTGGTATCATGCTTACTCTCAGGGGTAATACCCTTATAAAATTGCAATATAAAACATTTGCTGGCATGTTTAATCGTTTTTATATATGCTTTGTGATAAAACTTTATTGGGGCCTAGTTTTTTCCACATGGCTGGCTTAAATTTTGCCTAGAAACAGTTTCCTGAGGCTTTCCACTGTTGTAGTATAAAAGTTACAGTTGGTGCAGTTAAAATTACAAACTGTGACATCCAGCTTCCCTCAGGAGTCCCCTGTATGCTATAGGACATCTCTAAAGGGCTCAAAGGCTTTCCAAAGTCGTTTATTGGGGAAGGTAGGGCCACAGCAGGCTGTGGCAGTTTGTTGTGTCTGTTAAAAAACATCTATATCGTTTTTTTGATCCGTTTTTTGAATTAAGGGGTTAATCATCCATTTGCAAGTGGGTGCAATGCTCTGTTAACTTATTACATACACTGTAAAAATGTTGTTTGATTTACTGCCTTTTTTCACTGTTTTTCAAATTTTGACAAAATTTGTTTCTCTTAAAGGCACAGTACCGTTTTTTATATTTGCTTGTTAACTTGATTTAAAGTGTTTTCCAAGCTTGGTAGTCTCATTGCTAGTCTGTTTAAACATGTCTGACATAGAGGAAACTCCTTGTTCATTATGTTTAAAAGCCATGGTGGAACCCCCTCTTAGAATGTGTACCAAATGTACTGATTTCACTTTAAGCAATAAAGATCATATTCTGTCTTTTAAAAAAAAAAATTATCACCAGAGGAATCTGACGAGGGGGGAGTTATGCCGACTAACTCTCCCCACGTGTCAGATCCTTTGACTCCCGCTCAAGGGACTCCCGCTCAAATGGCGCCAAGTACATCTAGGGCGCCCTTAACGATTACTTTACAAGACATGGCGGCAGTCATGGATAATATACTGTCAGCGGTATTAGCCACACTACCTGAATTTAGAGGTAAGCGAGATAGCTCTGGGGTTAGACGAAATGCAGAGCATACTGACGCTTTAAGAACCATGTCTGATACTGCCTCACAATATGCAGAAGCTGAGGAAGGAGAGCTTCAGTCTGTGGGTGATGTTTCTGACTCAGGAAAGATGATGCAACCTGATTCTGATATTTCTACATTTAAATTTAAGCTTGAACACCTCCGCATGTTTCTCAGGGAGGTTTCAGCTGCTCTGAATGACTGTGATACAATTGCAGTGCCAGAGAAATTGTGTAGACTGGACAAATACTATGCAGTGCCGGCGTGTACTGATGTTTTTCCAATACCTAAAAGGTTTACAGAACTTATTAATAAGGAATGGGATAGACCAGGTGTGATGTTCTCTTCCCCTCCTATTTTTAGAATTTTTTTTCCAATAGATGCCACCACACGGGACTTATGACAGACAGTTCCTAAGGTGGAGGGAGCAGTTTCTACTTTAGCAAAGCGTACTACTATCCCTGTCGAGGACAGTTGTGCTTTTTTAGATCCAATGGAGAAAAAATTAGAAGGTTACCTTAAGAAAATGTTTGTTCAATAAGGTTTTATCCTACAGCCCCTTGCATGCATTGCTCCTGTCACTGCTGCTGCGGCGTTCTGGTTTGAGTCTCTGGAAGAGGCTTTACAGGTAGCGACTCCATTGGATGACATACTTGGCAAGCTTAGAGCACTTAAGCTAGCCAATTCTTTTATTCTGATGCCATTGTTCATTTGACTAAACTAACGGCTAAGAATTCTGGTTTTGCTATACAGGCGTGCAGGGCGCTATGGCTTAAATCATGGTCAGCTGACGTGACTTCAAAATCTAAGCTGCTTAACATTCCCTTCAAGGGGCAGACCCTATTCGGGCCTGGTTTGAAGGAGATTATTGCTGATATCACTGGAGGAAAAGGTCATGCCCTTCCTCAGGACAGGTCCAAATCAAGGGCCAAACAGTCTAATTTTCGTGCCTTTCGAAACTTCAAGGCAAATGCGGCATCAACTTCCTCTAATGCAAACAAGGGGGAACTTTTGCTCAGTCCAAGACGGTCTGGACACCAAACCAGACCCGGGACAAAGGTAAGCAGGCCAAAAAGCCTGCTGCTGCCTCTAAGACAGCATGAAGGAACGGCCCCCTATCCGGTAACGGATCTAGTAGGGGGCAGACTTTCGCTCTTCGCCCAGGCGTGGGCAAGAGATGTCCAGGATCCCTGGGTGTTGGAAATTATATCCCAGGGATATCTTCTGGACTTCAAAGCTTCCCCCCCAAAAGGGAGATTTCATCTTTCACAATTATCTGCAAACCAGATAAAGAGAGAGGCATTCTTACACTGTGTATGAGACCTCCTAGTTATGGGAGTGATCCATCCAGTTCCAAAGGAGGAACAGGGATAGGGTTTTTACTCAAATCTGTGGTTCCCAAAAATAAGGGAACCTTCAGACCAATTTTGGATCTAAAGATCTTAAACAAATTCCTTAGAGTTCCATCATTCAAGATGGAAACTATTCGTACCATCCTACCTATGATCCAGGAGGGTCAATATATGACTACAGTGGATTTAAAGGATGCTTATCTTCACATTCTGATAACAAAGATCATCATCGGTTTCTCAGGTTTGCCTTTCTAGAAAGGCATTACCAGTTTGTAGCTCTTCCCTTTGGATTAGCTACAGCCCCAAGAATCTTTATGAAGGTTCTAGGATCGCTTCTGGCGGTCCTAAGGCCGCGGGGCATAGCAGTGGCCCCTTATTTAGACGACATCCTGATACAGGCGTCAAACTTCCAAATTGCCAAGTCTCATACGGACGTAGTACTGGCATTTCTGAGATCGCATGGCTGGAAAGTGAACCAGGAAAAGAGTTCTCTATCCCCACTCACAAGAGTTTCCTTCCTAGGGTCTCTATTAGATTCTGTAGAAATGAAAATTTACCTGACGGAGTCCAGGTTATCAAAGCTTCTAAATTCCTGCCGTGTTCTTCATTCCATTCCCCGCCCTTTGGTGGCTCAGTTCATGGAAGTAATCGGCTTAATGGTAGCGGCAATGGACATAGTGCCGTTTGCACGCCTACATCTCAGACCGCTGCAACTATGCATGCTCAGTCAGTGGAACGGGGATTACACAGATTTGTCCCCTCTACTAAATCTGGATCAAGAGACCAGGGATTTTCTTCTCTGGTGGCTATCTCGGGTCCATCTGTCCAAAGGTATGACCTTTCGCAGGCCAGATTGGACAATTGTAACAACAGATGCCAGCCTTCTAGGTTGGGGTGCAGTCTGGAACTCCCTGAAGGCTCAGGGATTGTGGACTTAGGAGGAGACACTCCTTCCAATAAATATTCTGGAAGAGCGATATTCAATGCTCTTCAGGCTTGGCCTCAGTTAGCAACTCTGAGGTACATCAGATTTCAGTCGGACAACATCACGACTGTGGCTTACATCAACCATCAAGGGGGAACAAGAAGTTCCCTAGCGATGTTAGAAGTCTCAAAGATAATTTGCTGGGCAGAGACTCACTCTTGCCACCTATCAGCTATCCATATCCCAGGTGTAGACAACTGGGAGGCGGATTTTTTAAGTCGTCAGACTTTTCATCCGGGAGAGTGGGAACTCCATCCGGAGGTGTTTGCACAATTGATTCATCGTTGGGGCAAACCAGAACTGGATCTCATGGCGTCTCGCTAGAACGCCAAGCTTCCTTGTTACGGATCCAGGTCCAGGGATCCCAAGGTGACGCTAATAGATGCTCTAGCAGCGCCCTGGTCTTTCAACCTGGCTTATGTGTTTCCACCGTTTCCTCTGCTCCCTCGACTGATTGCCAAGGTCAAGCAGGAGAGAGCATCAGTGATTTTGATAGCGCCTGCGTGGCCACGCAGGACCTGGTATGCAGATCTGGTGGACATGTCATCCTTTCCACCATGGACTCTGCCTCTTAGACAGGACCTTCTACTTTAGGGTCCTTTCAACCATCCAAATCTAATTTCTCTGAGACTGACTGCCTGGAGATTGAACCCTTGATTTTATCAAAGCGTGGCTTCTCCGAGTCAGTCGTTGATACCTTAATACAGACACGAAAGCCTGTCACCAGGAAAATTTACCATAAAATATGGCGTACATATCTTTATTGGTGTGAATCCAAGGGTTAGGATTCCCAGGATATTATCTTTTCTCCAAGATGGTTTGGAAAAAGGATTGTCAGCTAGTTCCTTAAAAGGACAGATTTCTGCTCTGTCTATTCTTTTGCACAATCGTCTGGCAGATGTTTCAGACGTTCAGGCATTTTGTCAGGCTTTGGTTAGAATCAAGCCTGTGTTTAAGCCTGTTGCTCCCCCATGGAGCTTAAATTTGGTTCTTAAGGTTCTTCAAGGAGTTCCGTTTGAACCTCTTCATTCCATAGATATCAAACTTTTATCTTGGAAAGTTCTGTTTTTGGTAGCTATTCCCTCGGCTCGTAGAGTCTCCGAGTTATCTGCTTTACAATGTGATTCTCCTTATCTGATCTTCCATACGGATAAGGTAGTCCTGCGTACCAAACCTGGGTTTTTACCTAAGGTGGTATCTAACAAGAATATCAATCAAGAGATTGTTGTTCCATCCTTGTGTCCTAATCCTTCTTCAAAGAAGGAACGTCTATTACACAATCTGGAAGTGGTTTGTGCTTTAAAGTTTTACTTACAAGCTACTAAAGATTTTTGTCAAGCATCTGCTTTGTTTGTTGTCTACTCTGGACAGAGGAGAGGTCAAAAGGCTTCGGCAACCTCTCTTTCTTTTTGGCTAAGAAGCATAATCCGCTTAGCCTATGAGACTGCTGGCCAGCAGCCTCCTGAAAGGATTACAGCTCATTCTACTAGAGCTGTGGCTTCCACTTGGGCCTTTAAAAATGAGGCTTCTGTTGAACAGATTTGCAAGGCGGCGACTTGGTCTTCGCTTCATACTTTTTCAAAATTCTACAAATTTGATACTTTTGCTTCTTCGGAGGCTATTTTTGGGAGAAAGGTTTTACAGGCAGTGGTACCTTCCGTTTAAGTACCTGCCTTGTCCCTCCCTTCATCCGTGTACTTTAGCTTTGGTATTGGTATCCCACAAGTAATGGATGATCCGTGGACTGGATACACCTTACAAGAGAAAACACAATTTATGCTTACCTGATAAATGTATTTCTCTTGTGGTGTATCCAGTACACGGCCCGCCCTGTCATTTTAAGGCAGGTAATTTTTAAATTTAAACTACAGTCACCACTGCACCCTATGGTTTCTCCTTTCTCTGCGTGTTTTTGGTCGAATGACTGTATATGGCAGTTAGGGGAGGAGCTATATAACAGCTCTGCTGTGGGTGTCCTCTTGCAACTTCCTGTTGGGAATGAGAATATCCCACAAGTAATGGATGATCCGTGGACACCACAAGAGAAATAAATTTATCAGGTAAGCATAAATTGTGTTTCCTGTGTTGTTTTTTGTGGCCATTGTCATTTTTCATCCACAGATTATTAGATACCCAGGTATTACTGTTAACTCCTGTTAGTTTCACTTTAAATGTATACAGCTTTTACTTTTTTCATGCATTATATATTTTATAATGTTATTATGCTGCTCATTCTTATGCACAATAAAGAATTTGCGAGTAAATCATCCCTTTAAAGGGAAAGTCTGCTCCAGAATTTGTATTGTTTTAAAAGATAGATAATCCCTTTATTACCCATTCCCCAGTTTTGCATAACCAACACAGTTATATTAATATACTTTTTACCTCTGTGATTACCTTATATCTAAGCCTCTACAGAATGCCCCCTAATTTCAGTTCTTTTTACAAACTTTCGTTTTAGCCAATCAGTGCTCAACAGGATTGAGCACAATGTTGTCTATATGGCATGAACTAGCACTGTCTAGCTGTGGAAAACTGTAAAAATGCCCTGAGATAAGAGGCTGCCTTCAAAGTCTTAGTTTAGCTTTCAGCAAAGAATACAGAGAGAACAAAGCACATTTGATGATAAAAGTAAATTGGAAAGGTTGTTTAAATTTTCATGCCCTAGCTGAATCATGAAAGTTTAATTTGGACTAGACTTTCCCTTTAAGTATTCAATGCTGGTAACTTATGATTTTGCACTAATGTATTTGGCTGAAAACTGGTGTTTCATCGATTGTCAGTCACAGCAAAACCTGAATAAACTCATGTGCAGTAAATATTTTCTTGGCACGCCATTATATTTCTATCACAGTATACAGGTGGCCCTCGTTTTACAACGGTTCAATTTACACCGTTTCAGAATAACAACCTTTTTTTCCAGTCATGTGACTGCTATTGAAAAGCATTGAGAAGCAGTGCATTTATTAAAATAGCTAGTAGGTGGAGCTGTCCGCTTGTGTTGCAGCAAAGCCAAGCAAGCTGAAATTAATCAGTTTAACCAGACATGAGCTATCGAGCAGATTTCAAAGGAACAAGATCTTCCTGTCTATAAATCAGTCCAGATTGAAATGCATAGAAAGAACTGTTTGCAGAAAAATGCAAATTAAGTCTGTGTTGTGTGATTATTTTGTTAGGTTTATAATGCTGTTTAGCAAATATTTTTGTTCATTTAACTTAGTTTAATTATATATTATGTGTTGTGTGATTATTTTATTAGGTTTATAATGTTGTTTAGCATTTACAGTCTTTATTTCAAAGCTTAAAAATAATGTAGTAGGTGTTACTTATGACAATTTTGAGAGGGGCCTGGAACCTATCTCCCTCACTTCCCATTGACATACATTATAAACTAGGTTTCAATTTACAACGGTTTCGATTTACAACCATTCCTTCTGGAACCTAACCCCGGCGTAAACTGAGGGCTACCTGTATACAGTATGTGCGTATATGCAATAGTCATGTATACATATAATCTGTTCTAGAAACATTACACATTTTAATAATCAGGTTTTTCTTTTTTTGAAAACAAATTAGGAATATTGTAATCGTATACCTGCAAAAAAAAGGAAAAAAATTCTAAAATGAAATTAAATCCTTTGTATATTTCACACAACACACAGCCATTGGTTGCACATTCTATTGACCCAATTATTTAAACCCTTATTGGCCTCATCATTGTTTTACGGAGACTATTTAAACAATTAATATAAAAAATATATTTGTGTATTATTCTCAGTCGAATCTTTGCTTAGAATACCGTATTCTATCCAGAATTTGTTTTGTGTTTAATATTCCTTTAAAGTGTTTATAAAAGTACTGGTTTCTCTAGTCAGGGTCGAATATTTAAATCCTACTGGATCACCCATTTTACGCTAATAATGTATATCTTAAACCTCCACATTTTCTACATTTAGCCACCAATCAGCAAGCGCTACCCAGATGCTGAACCTAAAATGGGCTGGCTCCCAAGCTTTTATTCCTGCTTTTCAAATAAAGATACCAAGAGAAGGAAGAAAATTGATAATAGGAGTAAAGTAGAAAGTTGCTTAAAATTGCATGCTGTATCCAAATCATGAAAGAAATAATTTGGGTTTAGTATCCCTTTAATATAGGTGTTACTCTTTATCTTTGTAGATGTTGTATACTTTTAAATCAATGCTGGGTATACTTATAGTAAGATGCAGCTATCCTGAGGATTAAACCAATCCCCACAACACGGGGAATGTCTGAAAATAAAAGGGAAAGAAGAGCGCCACTTGGACTCAAGATAACAATTTATTGGCAATAAAGCCAAAAATAAAAATGATTATCAGATAGTTTTAAAAAAATAGCGCATAACACCCGCATCGGGTAGTAACTCTGTATAAGTCTTTGTTTCTCTTTACTTTGGATAACAGCAAGGTGTATAAATAAGGTAAGTCTCAAGAGAATCCTATCTTTTGACAAAGTTCCCCCGAGAGGGAACGAAACGCGTCGTGGGACTCACGGCTGTATATTCAGGCCATGCATCATTGCTGAAGCAGCACTTAAAATCACAGCATCCTTCCGCAACAAACGCTGACTTGGGCTTGTTTTTTCTGGCTCCCTGTTGAACACTGGGGACCCTTTTGAAGTAGTACCAGGAAGCTGTTATCCAAAGTAAGGAGAAACAAGGACTAATACAGAGTTACTACCCGATGCAAGTGTTATGCGTTTCTGTTTGACATTATCTGCTACGCATATAATGATTTTTATTTTTGTTTTTAGTGGCAATAAATTGTTATATTCTATCTGAATCATGAAAGAAAAAAGTCGTGTTTCATGTCCCTTTAAAGGAATAGGATCCTTTTCATTTCCTTACTCTTTAATCCTTCTCCAAGGATAGACTTATAACTACCACCTACTTTCTGTTTACTTTATTTGTTTATCTCCCCTGCACTAATATAGTCAAGTCTAGAGTTAGCTGTATCACATTGTTTTTTTACTGTTTAAAGTTATTGTTATGTTAAGTCATGAAGTATCACTTACTTATATAGTAATCGAATATGTACTTGTAAACAAGATGTTTCCATTTGGATTCCAGAGTTCAGGTAGGATTTATAGATGTCATACACTCACACACACTTAACGTGAAACCTACTCAATATACTACACATTTTAAGAAATTCTCCATTAGGAATTAATTATGACCACTCCGAACATTACTTTACTCTCACACAATGTGAGAGGTTTTCACTCAGATATTAAAAGACGCACTGCCCTCAATCAATATAAGCACTTGCGTGCAAATATCATATACTTACAAGAAACCTATTTTAACAGTTCGATCATCCCAAAATACTGTACCAAAGATTTCCCACAACATTACCACGCCACATCAGATGGGGGGGGGGGGCGGGAGGAGTCTCCATACTAATCCATTCCTCATTACAATTTACGCACTAAGAGACAATAGCAGACAAAGAGGGTAGATATATTTTAGTTCAGGGCCAGATACAGGGAATAGATATTCTCTTATGTAACATTTACGCTCCAAATGAGGAACAACATATATTTTTCCATAATATAATACAACTACTAATAGGATGGTCTAAATTGAGGAATCTCTTAGCGGGAGACTTTAACATAGACTTTCAGAAGTTTAGATATAAACCCCCACAAATACAGTCTAAAAAGAAGCAGAGACTGAGCTCTATAGCTAAAGAAATTGACTCAGCCCCTCATGATATATACTCTAAAATAGACTACATATTTATAAGGCAGGTATTACAACCGGTTCTCCGGTCGACAGACATAGTCCCTTGTGTGTGGTCCGACCATTCTATTTTGATAGCTAAATTAGGGAATATGAGGGATCCAAAAGGAATCCCATCATAGACATTTGACCCATCGTGCTTAAAGAATCGGATCACACAGTCCAATTTGCTTAAAGCCACAGGAAAGTATTGGCAGATTAATCTGGATTCAACTACCAATCCAATCCAATCTCGGTTTGGGCATCACATAAGACTGTAGTTAGGGGCATCCTTATTAAGGAGAAATCAATATTTAAAAAAAAAGATTAATTCACATATTACACAACTGCAAGACGAAATAGGGACTCTAGAAAGAGAACACAACAAAACACAATCCAAGCAAGCTTTACAATCACTCCAGAACAAGAGACAGACTTTAGCTTCATACTTAAATGAGCACTCCATAAAACTAGCGCATAGACTGAAGACCAACTATTTCATTTATGCTAATAAACCAGACAGATACCTAGCTAAGAAAATTAGGGACACCTACCAAGCAATGTCTATTCCTTTGATACAAAATTTAGCAGGTACTACTACATCTAACCCACAGGAAATAATAGACTTGTTTGCACAGTATTACAGTGTCTTTTATGATGGAGCAAAAGTAGCCCACACAGAGGAGACGAAAAAAACTCTATGCTCCTTTCTGGAACAAACTGATCTAAGTAGTATAACAGAAGCGGATCGCAAACTCTTAAATTCCAAAATTATGTATGCAGAAATAGTTCCTGTTATTAAAGATCTGAAGCCAGGGAAAGCTCCGGGGCCGGATGGCTTCCCTGGAGAATATTATAGACTTTTCTTTCATGTAATTAGCAAGAGTCCATGAGCTAGTGACGTATGGGATATACATTCCTACCAGGAGGGGCAAAGTTTCCCAAACCTCAAAATGCCTATAAATACACCCCTCACCACACCCACAAATCAGTTTTACAAACTTTGCCTCCTATGGAGGTGGTGAAGTAAGTTTGTGCTAGATTCTACGTTGATATGCGCTCCGCAGCAGGTTGGAGCCCGGTTTTCCTCTCAGCGTACAGTGAATGTCAGAGGGATGTGAGGAGAGTATTGCCTATTTGAATTCAATGATCTCCTTCTACAGGGTCTATTTCATAGGTTCTCTGTTATCGGTCGTAGAGATTAATCTCTTACCTCCCTTTTCAGATCGACGATATACTCTTATTTATATACCATTACCTCTGCTGATTTTCGTTTCAGTACTGGTTTGGCTTTCTACAACATGTGTAGAATAGAGTGTCCTGGGGTAAGTAAGTCTTATTTTCTGTGACACTCTAAGCTATGGTTGGGCACTTTTTTATAAAGTTCTAAATATATGTATTAAAACATTTATTTGCCTTGACTCAGGATGTTCAACATTCCTTATTTCAGACAGTCAGTTAGCGCAGTGTTAGGGTAACAGTGTAAGTCAGTTTCATATTTCATATTGGGATAATGCATATGAATAAATCAATTTTTTTCTTACCTTAAAATTTGACTTTTTCCCGTGGGGGCTGAAAATGCTTCATTTTATTGCGTCATTCTTGGCGCGGACTTTTTTGACGCAAATTTTTTTTTCTGTTTCCGGCGTCATACGTGTCGCCGGAAGTTGCGTCATTTTTGACGTTCTTTTGCGCCAAAAGTGTCGGCGTTCCGGATGTGGCGTCATTTTTGGCGCCAAAAGCATTTAGGCGCCAAATAATGGGGGCGTCATTTTTGGCGCTAAAAAAATATGGGCGTCACTATTGTCTCCACATTATTTAAGTCTCATTTTTTATTGCTTCTGGTTGCTAGAAGCTTGTTCACTGGCATTTTTTCCCATTCCTGAAACTGTCATTTAAGGAATTTGATCAATTTTGCTTTATATGTTGTTTTTTCTGTTACATATTGCAAGATGTCCCACGTTGAAACTGAGTCAGAAGATACTTCTGGAAAATCGCTGCCTGGTGCTGGAGCTACCAAAGCTAAGTGTATCTGCTGTAAACTTATGGTATCTGTTCCTCCAGCTGTTGTTTGTACTGTTTGTCATGACAAACTTGTTAATGCAGATAATATTTCCTTTAGTACTGTTACATTACCTGTTGCTGTTCCGTCAACATCTAATACTCAGAGTGTTCCTGATAACATAAGAGATTTTGTTTCTAAATCCATTAAGAAGGCTATGTCTGTTATTCCTCCTTCTAGTAAACGTAAAAAGTCTTTTAAAACTTCTCATTTTTCAGATGAATTTTTAAATGAACATCATCATTCTGATTCTGATAATGGTTCTTCTGGTTCAGAGGATTCTGTCTCACAGGTTGATGCTGATAAATCTTCATATTTATTTAAAATGGAATTTATTCGTTCTTTACTTAAAGAAGTCCTAATTGCATTAGAAATTGAGGATTCTGGTCCTCTTGATACTAAATCTAAACGTTTAGATAAGGTTTTTAAATCTCCTGTAGTTATTCCAGAAGTTTTTCCTGTCCCTAGTGCTATTTCTGAAGTAATTTCCAGGGAATGGAATAATTTGGGTAATTCATTTACTCCTTCTAAACGTTTTAAGCAATTATATCCTGTGCCATCTGACAGATTAGAGTTTTGGGACAAAATCCCTAAGGTTGATGGGGCTGTCTCTACTCTTGCTAAGCGTACTACTATTCCTACGGCAGATGGTACTTCCTTTAAGGATCCTTTAGATAGGACAATTGAATCCTTTCTAAGAAAAGCTTACTTGTGTTCAGGTAATCTTCTTAGACCTGCTATATCTTTAGCGGATGTTGCTGCAGCTTCAACTTTTTGGTTAGAAGCTTTAGCGCAACAAGTAACAGATCATAATTCTCATAGCATTATTATTCTTCTTCAACATGCTAATAATTTTTGTTTGTGATGCCATCTTTGATATCATTAGAGTTGATGTCAGGTATATGTCTCTAGCTATTTTAGCTAGAAGAGCTTTATGGCTTAAAACTTGGAATGCTGATATGTCTTCTAAGTCTACTCTGCTTTCCCTTTCTTTCCAGGGTAATAAATTGTTTGGTTCTCAGTTGGATTCTATTATCTCAACTGTTACTGGAGGGAAAGGAACTTTTTTACCACAGGATAAAAAATCTAAAGGTAAATTTAGGTCTAATAATCGTTTTCGTTCCTTTCGTCACAATAAGGAACAAAAGCCTGATCCTTCACCCACAGGAGCGGTATCAGTTTGGAAACCATCTCCAGTCTGGAATAAATCCAAGCCTTTTAGAAAATCAAAGCCAGCTCCTAAGTCCACATGAAGGTGCGGCCCTCATTCCAGCTCAGCTGGTAGGGGGCAGATTACGTTTTTTCAAAGAAATTTGGATCAATTCCGTTCACAATCTTTGGATTCAGAACATTGTTTCAGAAGGGTACAGAATTGGCTTCAAGATAAGGCCTCCTGCAAAGAGATTTTTTCTTTCCTGTGTCCCAGTAAACCCAGCGAAGGCTCAAGCATTTCTGAAATGTGTTTCAGATCTAGAGTTGGCTGGAGTAATTATGCCAGTTCCAGTTCTGGAACAGGGACTGGGGTTTTATTCAAATCTCTTCATTGTACCAAAGAAGGAGAATTCCTTCAGACCAGTTCTGGATCTAAAAATATTGAATCGTTATGTAAGGATACCAACATTCAAAATGGTAACTGTAAGGGCTATCCTGCCTTTTGTTCAGCAAGGGCATTATATGTCTACAATAGATTTACAGGATGCATATCTGCATATTCCGATTCATCCAGATCACTATCAGTTTCTGAGATTCTCTTTCCTAGACAAGCATTACCAGTTTGTGGCTCTGCCGTTTGGCCTAGCTACAGCTCCAAGAATTTTTACGAAGGTTCTCGGTGCCCTTCTGTCTGTAATCAGAGAACAGGGTATTGTGGTATTTCCTTATTTGGACGATATCTTGGTACTTGCTCAGTCTTCACATTTAGCAGAATCTCATACGAATCGACTTGTGTTGTTTCAACATCATGGTTGGAGGATCAATTTACCAAAAAGTTCATTGATTCCTCAGACACAGGTAACCTTTTTAGGTTTCCAGATAGATTCAGTGTCCATGACTCTTTGACAGACAAGAGACGTCTAAAATTGATATCAGCTTGTCGAAACCTTCAGTCACAATCATTCCCTTCGGTAGCCTTATGCATGGAAATTCTAGGTCTTATGACTGCTGCATCGGACGCGATCCCCTTTGCTCGTTTTCACATGCGGCCTCTTCAGCTCTGTATGCTTAACCAGTGGTGCAGGGATTACACAAAGATATCTCAATTAATATCTTTAAAACCGATTGTACGACACTCTCTGACGTGGTGGACAGATCACCATCGTTTAGTTCTGGGGGCTTCTTTTGTTCTTCCGACCTGGACTGTAATTTCAACAGATGCAAGTCTTACAGGTTGGGGAGCTGTGTGGGGGTCTCTGACAGCACAAGGGGTTTGGGAATCTCAGGAGGTGAGATTACCGATCAATATTTTGGAACTCCGTGCAATTTTCAGAGCTCTTCAGTCTTGGCCTCTTCTAAAGAGAGAAAACAGACAATGTCACAACTGTGGCATACATCAATCATCAAGGAGGGACTCACAGTCCTCTGGCTATGAAAGAAGTATCTCGAATTCTGGTATGGGCGGAATCCAGCTCCTGTGTAGTTTCTGCGGTTCATATCCCAGGTATAGACAATTGGGAAGCGGATTATCTCAGTCGCCAAACGTTACATCCGGGCGAATGGTCTCTTCATCCAAAGGTATTTCTTCAGATTGTTCAAATGTGGGGACTTCCAGAAATAGATTTGATGGCCTCTCATCTAAACAAGAAACTTCCCAGGTATCTGTCCAGATCCAGGGATCCTCAAGCGGTAGCAGTGGATGCATTGTCACTTCCTTGGAAGTATCATCCTGCCTATATCTTTCCGCCTCTAGTTCTTCTTCCAAGAGTAATCTCCAAGATTCTGAAGGAATGCTCGTTTGTTCTGCTGGTAGCTCCAGCATGGCCTCACAGGTTTTGGTATGCGGATCTTGTCCGGATGGCCTCTTGCCAACCGTGGACTCTTCCGTTAAGGCCAGACCTTCTGTCGCAAGGTCCTTTTTTCCATCAGGATCTCAAATCCTTAAATTTAAAGGTATGGAGATTGAACGCTTGATTCTTAGTCAAAGAGGTTTCTCTGACTCTGTGATTAATACTATGTTACAGGCTCGTAAATCTGTATCTAGGGAGATATATTATAGAGTCTGGAAGACTTATATTTCTTGGTGTCTTTCTCATCATTTTTCCTGGCATTCTTTTAGAATTCCGAGAATTTTACAGTTTCTTCAGTATGGTTTGGATAAAGGTTTGTCTGCAAGTTCATTGAAAGGACAAATCTCTGCTCTTTCTGTTCTTTTTCACAGAAAGATTGCTAATCTTCCTGATATTCATTGTTTTGTACAAGCTTTGGTTCGTATAAAACCTGTCATTAAGTCAATTTCTCCTCCTTGGAGTTTGAATTTGGTTCTGAGGGCTCTTCAAGCTCCTCCGTTTGAACCTATGCATTCATTGGACATTAAATTACTTTCTTGGAAAGTTTTGTTCCTTTTGGCCATCTCTTCTGCCAGAAGAGTTTCTGAATTATCTGCTCTTTCTTGTGAGTGTCCTTTTCTGATTTTTCACCAGGATAAGGCGGTGTTGCGAACTTCTTTTAAATTTTTACCTAAGGTTGTGAATTCCAACAACATTAGTAGAGAAATTGTGGTTCCTTCATTATGTCCTAATCCTAAGAATTCTAAGGAGAAATCATTGCATTCTTTGGATGTAGTTAGAGCTTTGAAATATTATGTTGAAGCTACTAGGAATTTCCGAAAGACTTCTAGTCTATTTGTTATCTTTTCCGGTTCTAGGAAAGGTCAGAAGGCCTCTGCCATTTCTTTGGCATCTTGGTTGAAATCTTTAATTCATCATGCTTATGTCGAGTCGGGTAAAACTCTGCCTCAAAGGATTACAGCTCATTCTACTAGGTCAGTTTCTACTTCCTGGGCGTTTAGGAATGAAGCTTCGGGTTGATCAGATTTGCAAAGCAGCAACTTGGTCTTCGTTGCATACTTTTACTAAATTCTACCATTTTGATGTGTTTTCTTCTTCTGAAGCTGTCTTTGGTAGAAAAGTACTTCAGGCAGCTGTTTCAGTTTGAATCTTCTGCTTATATTTTCAGTTTTTTTCTTTATAAGATTTAAACTTTATTTTTGGGTGTGGATTTTTTTCAGCGGAATTGGCTGTCTTTATTTTATCCCTCCCTCTCTAGTGACTCTTGCGTGGAAGATCCACATCTTGGGTAGTCATTATCCCATACGTCACTAGCTCATGGACTCTTGCTAATTACATGAAAGAAAACATAATTTATGTAAGAACTTACCTGATAAATTAATTTCTTTCATATTAGCAAGAGTCCATGAGGCCCACCCTTTTTTTGTGGTGGTTATGATTTTTTTGTATAAAGCACAATTATTCCAATTCCTTATATTTATGCTTCGCACTTTTTTCTTATAACCCCACTTCTTGGCTATTCGTTAAACTGATTTGTGGGTGTGGTGAGGGGTGTATTTATAGGCATTTTGAGGTTTGGGAAACTTTGGCCCTCCTGGTAGGAATGTATATCCCATACGTCACTAGCTCATGGACTCTTGCTAATATGAAAGAAATGAATTTATCAGGTAAGTTCTTACATAAATTATGTTTTTAAAACTACTTTAATGCCCCATCCCAACCATATCATGGAGGGCAACAATATTCCCACAGACTTACTTCATGCAAAAATAGTTGTTAAAAAACACCAGAAAAAACAAATTCAGCGCTTAGTCTGCAACCTAATACTGAATCTATTACAGATTCTTGTAGAACCATTGTGAATATTTGATGTAAATGTATCATTTTTTACACACTTATCTAAAGATTCTCAATATAAAAATAAACAAAATAAAAGATATACAGGGAGTGCAGAATTATTAGGCAAGTTGTATTTTTGAGGATTAATTTTATTATTGAACAACAACCATGTTCTCAATGAACCCAAAAAACTCATTAATATCAAAGCTGAATAGTTTTGGAAGTAGTTTTTAGTTTGTTTTTAGTTATAGCTATTTTAGGGGGATATCTGTGTGTGCAGGTGACTATTACTGTGCATAATTATTAGGCAACTTAACAAAAAACAAATATATACCCATTTCAATTATTTATTTTTACCAGTGAAACCAATATAACATCTCAACATTCACAAATATACATTTCTGACATTCAAAAACAAAACAAAAACAAATCAGTGACCAATATAGCCACCTTTCTTTGCAAGGACACTCAAAAGCCTGCCATCCATGGATTCTGTCAGTGTTTTGATCTGTTCACCATCAACATTGCGTGCAGCAGCAACCACAGCCTCCCAGACACTGTTCAGAGAGGTGTACTGTTTTCCCTCCTTGTAAATCTCACATTTGATGATGGACCACAGGTTCTCAATGGGGTTCAGATCAGGTGAACAAGGAGGCCATGTCATTAGATTTTCTTCTTTTATACCCTTTCTTGCCAGCCACGCTGTGGAGTACTTGGACGCGTGTGATGGAGCATTGTCCTGCATGAAAATCATGTTTTTCTTGAAGGATGCAGACTTCTTCCTGTACCACTGCTTGAAGAAGGTGTCTTCCAGAAACTGGCAATAGGACTGGGAGTTGAGCTTGACTCCATCCTCAACCCGAAAAGGCCCCACAAGCTCATCTTTGATGATACCAGCCCAAACCAGTACTCCACCTCCACCTTGCTGGCGTCTGAGTCGGACTGGAGCTCTCTGCCCTTTACCAATCCAGCCACGGGCCCATCCATCTGGCCCATCAAGACTCACTCTCATTTCATCAGTCCATAAAACCTTAGAAAAATCAGTCTTGAGATATTTCTTGGCCCAGTCTTGACGTTTCAGCTTGTGTGTCTTGTTCAGTGGTGGTCGTCTTTCAGCCTTTCTTACCTTGGCCATGTCTCTGAGTATTGCACACCTTGTGCTTTTGGGCACTCCAGTGATGTTGCAGCTCTGAAATATGGCCAAACTGGTGGCAAGTGGCATCTTGGCAGCTGCACGCTTGACTTTTCTCAGTTCATGGGCAGTTATTTTGCGCCTTGGTTTTTCCACACGCTTCTTTCGACCCTGTTGACTATTTTGAATGAAACGCTTGATTGTTCGATGATCACGCTTCAGAAGCTTTGCAATTTTAAGAGTGCTGCATCCCTCTGCAAGATATCTCACTATTTTTGACTTTTCTGAGCCTGTCAAGTCCTTCTTTTGACCCATTTTGCCAAAGGAAAGGAAGTTGCCTAATAATTATGCACACCTGATATAGGGTGTTGATGTCATTAGACCACACCCCTTCTCATTACAGAGATGCACATCACCTAATATGCTTAATTGGTAGTAGGCTTTCGAGCCTATACAGCTTGGAGTAAGACAACATGCATAAAGAGGATGATGTGGTCAAAATACTCATTTGCCTAATAATTCTGCACTCCCTGTACGTATAAAGAATACAGATTAAAAATTGAGAATATAACACATATCATATACACAAACACAATTCGAGTGGTTGTATAGAGCATAAAAGTCTCTCAATAGAGATAATCCAACATATGTCCTCAGATAAATTGTAAAACGGAAGAAACAGTACCTCAATTTCAATATTTCACAGAACAATGTAGGTATCAAATGTTCCTTGATTGTGTTAATATTGAATCCAGCAGTGCAGCTCCTTTTACGTCGTGCTTTCTTTGCTCGGCCCAGATATCCAGGTAATACATGTTACAGCTTATGTCTATCATCAGGGAGGACTTTGCAGTTCCCTGCTTTACAGCTTATGTCTATCATCAAGGAGGACTTTGCAGTTCCCTGCTTTACAGCTTATGTCTATCATCAGGGAGGACTTTGCAGTTCCCTGCTTTACAGCTTATGTCTATCATCAGGGGGACTTTGCAGTTCCCTGCTTTACAGCTTATGTCTATCATCAGGGGGGACTTTGCAGTTCCCTGCTTTACAGCTTATGTCTATCAAGGAGGACTTTGCAGTTCCCTGCTTTACTGCTTATGTATATCATCAGGGAGGACTTTGCAGTTCCCTGCTTTACAGCTTATGTCTATCATCAGGGGGGACTTTTCAGTTATGTCTCTGATGAAGCGCCACTAGAGGGCGGGAAACGCGTCAGACACCTTGCTTCTGTGTTTGTGTATTTTTATTCTTATGCAATAAATTTGCGAAGTTTGGCATTTATACTGTGTGCGGCTCTTCTATTTTTGGATACTACTTTGGGCGGATCGTTCCCGCACCCCAGAGCTCTGCACCTTGCCAGGATTGAGGGTCCAACTGCTTGAGGACTTTGCTGCTGCTATTGCGGATGACGTCATTTGCCCGGGACGGATCTCAGCTGTGTGTATCGTGAGCTGTTGCAGCTGCAACCTTACTTATTCTCTCGGGACTTTGCAGTTCCCTGCTTATGAGGATAGTGTTTTAATTATTTTCTGGGTAGTTTTTTCTCAGTCTTTAGTTTTTTTTCCGCCTGGAAGAGTGGTTCTATCAGACTGTAGTTCTTTTGGTTCGCTCAGATATATTTCTGATAGCTTCCTGGTTCAATCTCATTTTTCCCAGGTACTGTGTAGGTCCAGGGATCTTTGAACTGTGTAGATGCTCTGCTAGTTTAGTAATTATATTGGTTAGCCAATATTTTTCTACCTCTGTTTTTTTCTATCTATTTGATGGTTTGTAAATAGAATCAGATATACTCATTGTCTTTGAACTATTCATTCAGTTTCTGAGTTTCCTTTTCAGGCTTGTTAGTCTGTTATTTAAAGGTCTGAAAGGCCTTGATTTCTTAGTTTTCTTTATTTAGTTTTTCTGCCTATATTCTCAGGTTAGTTTGGATAAGAATTTATCCGCCTGTTCTTTAAAAGGTCAGTTTTCTGTTTTTGTTGTTGTTTTTCACCATAAATAGATTGTTAATCTTTCTGTCATTTTTGGTTCAGTCCTAGCTTGGCTTAGAACTAAGTCTGTTATCTTCCAAATGTTTTCCTCCTTGGAACCTTTGTATTGGTCTTGAGGTTTTTTTCAGGTTTCTTCTTTTGAGCCTATGCATCAGGTGGATATTAAAGGGGCATAAAACAGTATGAACTAACATAAGTTTCTAAATATATAATGCAGCCAAAGCTTACCTGCAAAACAGTTTCTGTTTTAACCCCTTTAATTCAGGCATAGTTTTGTTTGCAGCAAGCTCCCTCCTGGACTTTTCCATATGTGGAAGGTGCTATCCAGGACATAGCTTTTGCAGAATGCACTTGTGCATGTGCACGGTAGGGGGCAGAGTCACATGACACCTGACTAAAGCAGGGCACAGTATAATGCTGAAGCTTTCACAAAGGATGTGGCATTATCCCAATCGAAACGAGCAAACCACTTGGCAATAAACAATAGCAGTACCTGCTGTCTCTCCTCAACCCCCCTTTACCTGCATAGGTAAGTATCCTCCTGTGCACACTTTGTTATATGATACCACAAGGTTTTGAGTAGGACACTGATAAGGGGGTGGAGCAGGCTACACTTGGCAACACTACAGTATAAGTCATTTTGCTGATTTTTGGAAATTTTATTAAAATACTTATAAGCTTTTTTACACTTGTTTCACGCACTATTTAACCTCAGTTGACCCTTTTATACTATGAGTTTTCTGCACACGATATGGTCTTTTCTCAATCAATTTCCATTGCGCAGCTCTAGTTAACAGTTCTGCGCAACATAAAAGTTTCACAAAACACTTAAAAAATACATTACAAAGTACAGTTACACTCATATTAACACTGTCTAAAAATTATTTGAAAAAACAAAATACTGCACACAAAAGTTATACGGGCTCAAAGATAGATCTCAGGTGTTAGAAAAAAAGCAGATGCTGGGATTTTACATTGACATATATAGAGAAACATAAATTTATATGTATAGAGATATGTTTAACTATAGAGATAATTACAATATTTTACATTACAATCTTATGCACATCAAACACTATCTCAGAAGGATTTTCAAAGAGATATTCACATATAGATTTTGAGATATCTAGACATATATATATTCATATACTTATCTCGCTACAAATGGTTATATCAGTCCAAAAATCATCACATAGAGAAAAATTTATTTATAAATATATAGAACAAGTTCTGTTACGAAAACATTTTCTCAATATTAAATAATCGCATTTTCATGTACTCTTTTCAAGGAGAATACGTTAAGGGCTTTGCGCAACATATTACTATTTTTGTGTCTTTTTTTTTCTTTTTGTCTTCTCCATTAACTTCTATGGGGTATACGTGAACGCGCATGTGATTTGACTATTTTGATTACGCGGCTTAACAGGCGTGCAAAATAAGTTATTTTCAAACTTGAAATAGCTGCGCAACCCCAAATGCGATAACGCATGCAGTGTTTTGTCAACTCATTTCCCGTCTGACTTGCCCAAATTGTTTTCTGGCACTTTAACCTCCTTCTGGAAGTTTTTGTTTCATTTAGCTATTTCTTCTGAGAAAATGCATTTTCTTTATTTCTTTTCTCCTTATCTTATTTAGGATAAGGTGATGTTTTCTATCTATTTTATTTGGTACTTTGTTGTTCCTTCTTAATGTCTTAGTTCCATTGAATTATTCTAAGTTGCCTATTTATTCTGTATTCTGTTAACCCCTTAATGACCGCAGCACTTTTCCATTTTCTGTCCGTTTGGGACCAAGGCTATTTTTACATTTCTGCGGTGTTTGTGTTTAGCTGTAATTTTCCTCTTATTCATTTACTGTACCCACACATATTATATACCGTTTTTCTCGCCATTAAATGGACTTTCTAAAGATACCATTATTTTCATCATATCTTATAATTTACTATAAAAAAAATTATAAAATATGAGGAAAAAATTGAAAAAAACACACTTTTTCTAACTTTGACCCTCAAAATCTCCTACACTTCAACAACTACCAAAAAACTCCCATGCTAAATAGTTTCTAAATTTTGTCCTGAGTTTAGAAATACTCAATGTTTACATGTTCTTTGCTTTTTTTGCAAGTTATAGGGCAATAAGTACAAGTAGCACTTTGCTATTTCCAAAATTTTTTTTTTTTAATTAGTGATAGTTACATTGGAACACTGATATCTGTCAGGAATCCCTGATTAACTCTTCACATATATATATATTTTAAAAGAACACAACCTAAGGTATTAAACATGGGGTATTTTGACTCTTTCCATGCAACTATTTTACCACCAATCTATGCCAAAGTTTGAAGAAAAAAAAAAAGTGGTGATTTTTTGACAAAATAGCAATTCAAGAATACATTTACTGAGAACGTTAAGGGTTACTGCCAAATAACACCCAAATATGTCTTCAGCAGCATCTCCTGAGTACAGTGATACCACCCATGTATAGGTCTGTTGGGTTCTCTGGGGGCTAAAAGGCCTTATTTTTAGGGGGCGCATTCCAGTTTTTTAACTTGGAATTTTCACATCTGTCATCATGCACCCATGTCCTATTTGGGACATTTCTGAAGCCGGACAATGCAAATTACCCCCATCAAACCATATATTTTTAAAAAGTAGACACCCTAGGATATTTCAAATGCTGGTATTTTAACACTTTGCATGCACTAATTCAACCACCAGTCTTTGTCAAACTTTTGGGTAGTCATTTTGGTGTGTTATTTTCTCTTGTTAAGTGTGTTCAGTCCACGGGTCATCCATTACTTATGGGATATATTCTCCTTCCCAACAGGAAGTTGCAAGAGGATCACCCAAGCAGAGCTGCTATATAGCTCCTTCCCTCACATGTCATACCCAGTCATTCTCTTGCAACTCTCAACAAAGAAGGAGGTCGCGAGAGGAGTTGGAGTTTTTACTTAATTATTCTTCAATCAAAAGTTTGTTATTTTAAAATGACACCGGAGTGTGCCGTTTTTTGTATCTCAGGCAGTATTTGGAGAAGAATCTGCCTGCGTTTTTCCATGATCTTAGCAGACGTAACTAAGATCCGCTGGCTGTTCTCGACATTCTGAGGAGTAGGGTAACTTCAGAAAGAGGGGAATAGCATGCGGGGTCCCCCGCAAATGAGGTATGTGCAGTACATTATTTTCTGGAAATGGAATTGACTAAGAAAATACTGCTGTTATCCATATGATGTAAGTACAGCCTTAAATGCAGTAGTAGCGACTGGTATCAGGCTGATAAATGTATGCGCAGTTGAGTTATTTTCTAGGGACTAGAATTTGACTGAGAAAATACTGTTAATACTGAAATCATGTTTAAGCCTTATCTGCAGTGGAAGCGACTGGTAGCAGGCTTAGTGATAACTTTGCATGACATTCAAAATGTTGTTTTTAAAACGTTTACTGGCATGTTATTCGTTTTGTGAGGTACTTTGTTGAAAAATCTTTTTGGGCATGATTTTTTTCCACATGGCTAATGTATTTTCTGCATAGAAACCGTTATATCAGGTCTCCCACTGTTGTAATATGAGTGGGAGGGACCTTGTTTTAGCTCCTTGTTGCGCAGTTAAAATTCTAGCACAGTCTTCCTGTTTCTTCCTCCTTGATCCAGGACGTCTCTAGAGAGCTCAGGGGTCTTCAAAATTCGTTTTTGAGGGAGGTAATCAGTCACAGCAGATCTGTGACAGTGTGTTTGACTGTGATAAAAGTGTTAAATCTTAATTTGATATCCGTTTTTGGGTATTGAGGGGTTAATCATCCTTTTGCTAATGGGTGCAATCCTCTGCTAATTAATACTTTTCTCGTTAAGAATTGTTGACTATAACTGAATTGGTTTTCCTTGTTATTCAACTGTATTTTAAAAGCGCTGCAGCGTTTTTTATATTGCTTGTAAACTTATTGAAAGTGATTTCCAAGCTTGCTAGCTTCATTGCTAGTCTGTTTAAACATGTCTGAAACAGAGGAATCTGCTTGTTCATTATGTTCAAAAGCCGATGTGGAGCCCAATAGAAATATGTGTACCAATTGTATTGATATTACTTTGAATAAAGGTCAATCTGTACCGATAAAGAAATTATCACCAGACAACGAGGGGGAAGTTATGCCGTCTAACTCTCCTCACGTGTCAGTACCTGCTTCTCCCGCTCGGGAGGTGCGTAAGATTGAGGCGCCAAGTACATCAAGGCCCTTACAAATCACTTTACATGATATGGCTAATGTTATGAAAGAAGTATTATACAATATGCCCGAATTAAGAGGCAAGCGCGACAGCTCTGGGTTAAGGACAGAGCGCGCTGATGACACGAGAGCCATGTCTGATACTGCGTCACAATTTGCAGAACATGAGGACGGTGAGCTTCATTCTGTCGGTGACGGTTCTGATCCGGGGAGACCGGATTCAGAAATTTCAAATTTTAAATTTAAGCTTGAGAACCTCCGCGTGTTACTAGGGGAGGTGTTAGCGGCTCTGAATGATTGCGACACGGTGGCAATCCCAGAGAAATTATGTAGGTTGGATAGATATTATGCGGTACCGGTGTGTACTGACGTTTTTCCTATACCAAAAAGGCTTACAGAAATTATTAGTAAGGAGTGGGATAGACCCGGTGTGCCCTTTTCCCCTCCTCCGATATTTAGAAAAATGTTCCCTATAGACGCCACCACACGAGACTTATGGCAGACGGTCCCTAAGGTGGAGGGAGCAGTTTCTACTTTAGCCAAGCGTACCACTATCCCGGTGGAGGATAGCTGTGCTTTCTCAGATCCAATGGATAAAAAATTAGAGGGTTACCTTAAGAAAATGTTTGTTCAACAAGGTTTTATCTTACAGCCTCTTGCATGCATTGCGCCTGTCACGGCTGCAGCGGCATTCTGGTTTGAGTCTCTGGAAGAGGCGATTCGCACAGCACCATTTGATGAGACTTTGAGCAAAGTTAGAACACTTAAACTGGCTAATGCGTTTGTTTCAGATGCCGTGGTGCATTTAACCAAACTTACGGCTAAAAATTCCGGATTCGCCATACAGGCGCGCAGGGCGCTATGGCTTAAATCCTGGTCAGCAGATGTAACTTCTAAGTCTAAACTACTTAACATTCCTTTCAAAGGGCAGACCTTATTCGGGCCTGGCTTGAAGGAAATTATTGCTGACATTATGGGAGGTAAGGACAGGGCCAAATCAAAGGCCAAACAGTCTAATTTTCGTGCCTTTCGTAACTTCAAGGCAGGAGCAGCATCAACTTCCTCCGCTCCAAAACAGGAAGGAACTACTGCTCGTTACAGACAGGGTTGGAAAGGCAACCAGTCATGGAACAAGGGCAAGCAGGCCAGAAAGCCTACTTCCGCCCCTAAGACAGCATGAAGACAGGGCCCCCTCTCCGGAGACGGATCTAGTGGGGGGCAGACTTTCTCTCTTCGCCCAGGCCTGGGCAAGAGATGTACAGGATCCCTGGACGTTGGAGATTATATCTCAGGGATACCTTCTGGATTTCAAAACTTCTCCTCCACAAGGGAGGTTTAATCTGTCAAGGTTATCAACAAACCTAGTAAAGAAAGAGGCATTTCTACAATGTGTACAAGACCTCTTAGTTATGGGAGTGATCCACCCAGTTCCGCGAACGGAACGAGGACAAGGGTTTTACTCAAATCTAGTTGTGTTTCCCAAAAAAGAGGGAACCTTCAGACCAATCTTAGACTTAAAAATCTTAAACAAATTCCTAAGGGTTCCATCGTTAAAGATGGAAACCATTCGGACCATCTTGCCCATGATCCAAGAGGGTCAATATATGACCACAGTGGACTTAAAGGATGCCTACCTTCACATACCGATTCACAAAGATCATTATCGGTACCTAAGATTTGCCTTTCTGGACAGGCATTACCAGTTTGTAGCTGTTCCCTTCGGGTTAGCTACGGCCCTGAGAATTTTTACAAAGGTTCTGGGCTCACTTCTGGCGGTACTAAGACCACGAGGCATTGCGGTGGCTCCGTACCTAGACGACATTCTGATTCAAGCGTCAAGTTTTCAAAATGCAAAGTCTCATACAGAGATAGTTCTAGCATTTCTGAGGTCGCATGGGTGGAAAGTGAACGTGGAAAAGAGTTCTCTGTTACCGCTCACAAGGGTTCCTTTTCTAGGGACTCTTATAGATTCTGTAGAGATGAAGATTTACCTGACGGAGTCCAGGTTATCAAAGATTCTCAATGCTTGCCGTGCCCTTCACTCCATTCCAAGCCCATCAGTAGCTCAGTGTATGGAAGTACAGTGATACCACCCATGTATAGGTGTGTTGGGTTCTCTGGTGGCTAAAAGGCCTTATTTGACATCTGTCATCATGCACCCATGTCCTATTTGGGACATTTTTGAAGCCGGGCAATGTAAATTACCCTCATCAAACCATATATTTTTGAAAAGTAGACACCCTAGGGTATTTAAAATGCTGTTATTTTAACACTTTCCAGGCACTATTTCAACCACTAGTCTTTGTCAAACTTTTGGGTAGTCATTTTTTGTGTGTTATTTTTCACACACATTGTACTTTAGGCATATATTCTCAGTCCCTGTTATGTGTTACTGCCAGAAAACACCTCAATATGTATTCAACAACATCTCCTGAGCACCGTGATACCACCCATGTATAGGTGTGTTGGGTGCTCTGGGGGCTAAAAGGCCTTAATTTTATGGGGCGCATTCCAGTTTTTCAACTTGGAATTTTTACATCCCATGCACCCATGTCCTATGTAGGACATTTCTGAAGCTGGCCAATGTAATTTACCCCCATCAAACCATATATTTTTGAAAAGTAGACACCCTAGGTATTAATGCTTGGTATTTAACCATATATTTTTGAAAAGTAGACACCCTAGGGTATTTCAAATGCTGGTATTTTAACACTTTCCATGCACTAATTAAACCACTAGTCTTTGTCAAACTTTTAGGTAGTCATTTTTTTGCATTATTTTTCACACACATTGTACTTTAGGCATATATTCTCAGTCCCTGTTATGTGTTACTGCCAGAGAACACCTCAATATGTATTCAACAACATCTCCTGAGCACAGTGATACCACCCATGTATAGGTGTGTTGGGTTCTCTGTGGGCTAAAAGGCCTTAATTTTATGGGGCACATTCCAGTTTTTCAACTTGGAATTTTCACATCCCATGCACCCATGTCCTATGTAGGACATTTCTGAAGCTGGCCAATGTAATTTACCCCCATCAAACCATATATTTTTGAAAAGTAGACACCCTAGGGTATTTCAAATGCTGGTATTTTCTCCTGTTAAGTGTAGTCAGTCCACGGGTCATCATTACTTCTGGGATATTAACTCCTCCCCAACAGGAAGTGCAAGAGGATCACCCAAGCAGAACTGCTATATAGCTCCTCCCCTCTACGTCACACCCAGTCATTCTCTTGCACCCAACTAATAGATAGGATGTGTGAGAGGACTGTGGTGATTATACTTAGTTTTTATATCTTCAATCAAAAGTTTGTTATTTTAAAACAGCACCGGAGTGTGTTGTTCCTTCTCAGGTAGAATTTGAAGAAGAATCTGCCTGAGTTTTTGGATGATTTTATCCGGCGTAGCTAAGATTCATTTTGCTGTTCTCGGCCATTCTGAGGAGTGAGGTAAACTTCAGATCAGGGGACAGCGGGCAGGTTCACCTGCAAAGAGGTATGTTGCAGTATATTATTTTCTGAGGAATGGAATTGACTGAGAAAATACTGCCAATACCGATATAATGTAAGTTCAGCCTTAAATGCAGTAGTAGCAACTGGTATCAGGCTGTTATGTATATATGTTTACACTTCAGTATTCTGGGGAATGGCACTTCACTGGGATAATACTATATGCATATAACTTTTAGCCTAACTTGCAGTGGGAACGTCTAGCAGCAGGCTGTTTAATGACATTTCATATTATTTGATTTTAAACGTTTTGCTAGCATGTTAAATCGTTTAATTATCTGAGGTACTGGGTGAAAAATTGTTTTGGGCACTGTTTTTCCACTTGGCTGTCGTTTATTTTAATTTAAGACAGTTTACTGAACTTCCCTCACTGCTCTGTGTGAGGGGGAGGGGCCTATTTTGGCGCTTTTGCTACGCATCAAAAATTCAGTCACAAGTCTGTTTCTCTCCCTGCATGATCCGGATCGTCTCTACAGAGTTCAAGGGTTTTCAAAAATTATTTTGAGGGAGGTAATCACTCACAGCAGACCTGTTAGATTGTGCTTTGACTGTGATAAAAAACGTTTATATTTTGTACATTTTTTTCTGCTATTAAGGGTTAGTTATCCATTGCTAATGGGGGCAATCCTTTACTAAATTTATGCTTTTACCGGGAAAAATTTGGTTTTTATAATTTCTCCGGTTCATTGTTATTCAACTGTCATAGTTTTTTCTGTGCTTCTTAAAGGCACAGTGAGTTTTTCATATTACTTGTAAATTAAGTTGAAAAGTATTTCCAAGCTTGCTAGTTTAATTGCTAGTTTGTTAAACATGTCTGACTCAGAGGAATATCTCTGTGCTATATGTGCAAAAGCCAAGGTGGAGCCCAATAGAAATTTATGTACTAATTGCATTGATGCTACTTTAAATAAAAGTCAATTTGTACAAATTGAACATCATTCACCAAACAACGAGGGGGAAGTTATGCCGACTAACTTGCCTCACGTGTCAGTACCTGCATCTCCCGCTCGGGAGGTGCGTGATATTGTAACGCCGAGTACTTCAGGGCGGCCATTACAAATCACACTACAGGACATGGCTAATGTTATGACTGAAGTTTTGTCTAAATTACCAGAACTTAGAGGTAAGCGAGATCACTCTGGGGTGAGAACAGAGTGCGCTGATAATAATAGGGCCATGTCAGATACTGCGTCACAATTTGCAGAACATGAGGACGGAGAGCTTCAATCTGCAGGTGACGGATCTGATCCAAATAGAGTGGATTCAGACATTTCAAATTTTAAGTTTAAACTAGAAAACCTCCGTGTACTGCTAGGGGAGGTATTAGCGGCTCTGAATGATTGTAACACTGTTGCAATCCCAGAGAAATTATGTAGGCTGGATAGATACTATGCAGTACCAGCGAGTACTGACGTATTTCCTATACCTAAGAGGCTTACAGAGATAATTACTAAGGAGTGGGATAGGCCCGGTGTACCCTTTTCCCCCCCTCCTGTATTTAGAAAAATGTTTCCAATAGACGCCACCACACGGGACTTATGGCAGATGGTCCCTAAGGTGGAGGGAGCGGTTTCTACTCTGGCTAAGCTTACCACTATCCCGGTGGAGGATAGCTGTGCCTTTTCAGATCCAATGGATAAAAAATTAGAGGGTTACCTTAAGAAAATGTTTGTTCAACAAGGTTTTATATTGCAACCCCTTGCATGTATTGCGTCTGTCACGGCTGCGGCCGCATTTTGGTCCGAGTCTCTGGAAGAGACTCTTGACTCAATAACTATAGATGAGATTTCAAATAAGCTTAAAACCCTTAAGCTAGCTAATTCATTTATTTCAGATGCCGTAGTACATTTAACTAAACTTACGGCTAAGAATTCCGGATTCGCCATTCAGGCACGTAGAGCACTGTGGCTAAAATCCTGGTCAGCTGATGTTACTTCTAAATCTAAATTACTTAACATACCTTTCAAAGGGCAGACCTTATTCGGGCCCGGTTTGAAAGAAATTATCGCTGACATTACAGGAGGTAAAGGCCATGCCCTACCTCAAGACAGAGCCAAACCTAGGGCTAGACAGTCTAATTTTCGTGCCTTTCGTAACTTCAAGGCAGGAGCAGCATCAACTTCCTCTGCACCAAAACAGGAAGGAGCTGTTGCTCGCTACAGACAAGGCTGGAAACCTAACCAGTCCTGGAACAAGGGCAAGCAGGCCAGAAAACCTGCTGCTGCCCCTAAGACAGCATGAATTGAGGGCCCCCGATCCGGGAACGGATCTAGTGGGGGGCAGACTTTCTCTCTTTGCCCAGGCTTGGGCAAGAGATGTCCAGGATCCCTGGGCGTTAGAGATCATATCTCAGGGATATCTTCTGGACTTCAAAATCTCTCCCCCAAAAGGGAGATTTCATCTTTCAAGGTTGTCAACAAACCAAATAAAGAAAGAGGCGTTTCTACGCTGTGTACAAGATCTTTTGCTAATGGGAGTGATCCACCCGGTTCCGCGGTCGGAGCACGGACAGGGGTTTTACTCAAATCTGTTTGTGGTTCCCAAGAAAGAAGGAACCTTCAGACCAATCTTGGATTTAAAGATCTTAAACAAATTCCTAAGAGTTCCATCGTTCAAAATGGAAACTATTCGGACAATCTTACCCATGATCCAAAAGGGTCAGTACATGACCACAGTGGATTTAAAGGACGCTTACCTTCACATACCGATTCACAAAGATCATTACCGGTATCTAAGGTTTGCCTTCCTAGACAGGCATTACCAGTTTGTAGCTCTTCCATTCGGATTGGCTACGGCTCCAAGAATCTTCACAAAGGTTCTGGGCGCTCTTCTGGCGGTACTAAGACCGCGAGGAATTTCGGTGGCTCCGTACCTAGACGACATTCTGATACAAGCGTCAAGCTTTCAAACTGCCAAGTCTCATACAGAGTTAGTACTGGCATTTCTAAGGTCGCATGGATGGAAGGTGAACGAAGAGAAAAGTTCTCTCTTTCCACTCACAAGAGTTCCCTTCTTGGGGACTCTTATAGATTCTGTAGAAATGAAGATCTACCTGACAGAAGACAGGTTAACAAAGCTTCAAAATGCTTGCCGTGTCCTTCATTCCATTCAACACCCGTCAGTGGCTCAATGCATGGAGGTAATCGGCTTAATGGTAGCGGCAATGGACATAGTACCCTTTGCACGCCTACATCTCAGACCGCTGCAATTGTGCATGCTAAGTCAGTGGAATGGGGATTACTCAGATTTGTCCCCTACTCTGAATCTGGGTCAAGAGACCAGAAATTCTCTTCTATGGTGGCTTTCTCGGCCACATCTGTCCAGGGGGATGCCATTCAGCAGACCAGACTGGACAATTGTAACAACAGACGCCAGCCTACTAGGTTGGGGCGCTGTCTGGAATTCCCTGAAGGCTCAGGGATCATGGACTCAGGAGGAGAGTCTCCTTCCAATAAACATTCTGGAATTGAGAGCAGTTCTCAATGCCCTTCTGGCTTGGCCTCAGTTAACAACTCGGGGGTTCATCAGGTTTCAGTCGAACAACATCACGACTGTAGCTTACATCAACCATCAAGGAGGGACAAGAAGCTCCCTAGCGATGATGGAAGTATCAAAGATAATTCGCTGGGCAGAGTCTCACTCTTGCCACCTGTCAGCGATCCACATTCCTGGAGTGGAGAACTGGGAGGCGGATTTCCTAAGTCGTCTTAATGGCTATTTCCTCGGCTCGAAGAGTCTCTGAGTTATCGGCCTTACATTGTGATTCTCCTTATCTGATTTTTCATTCAGACAAGGTAGTTCTGCGTACTAAACCTGGGTTCTTACCTAAGGTAGTCACTAATAGGAATATCAATCAGGAGATTGTTGTCCCATCATTGTGTCTTAACCCTTCTTCAAAGAAGGAACGACTTCTACACAATCTGGATGTAGTTCGTGCCCTGAAATTTTATTTACAGGCAACTAAAGATTTTCGCCAAACTTCTTCCCTGTTTGTCGTTTATTCTGGACAGAGGAGAGGTCAAAAAGCTTCTGCTACCTCTCTCTCTTTTTGGCTTCGTAGCATAATACGTTTAGCCTATGAGACTGCTGGACAGCAGCCTCCTGAAAAAATTACAGCTCATTCTACTAGAGCTGTGGCTTCCACTTGGGCCTTTAAGAATGAGGCATCTGTTGAACAGATTTGCAAGGCTGCAACTTGGTCTTCTCTTCATACTTTTTCCAAATTTTACAAATTTGACACTTTTGCTTCTTCGGAGGCTGGTTTTTGGGAGAAAGGTTCTTCAGGCAGTGGTCCCTTCCGTATAAAGATCCTGCCTGTCCCTCCCGTCATCCGTGTACTTTAGCTTTGGTATTGGTATCCCAGAAGTAATGATGACCCGTGGACTGACTACACTTAACAGGAGAAAACATAATTTATGCTTACCTGATAAATCCACGGCCCGCCCTGTTTTTTATGGCAGGTCTAAATTTTTAAATTATACTCCAGTCACCACTGCACCCTATAGTTTCTCCTTTCTCGTTTGGTTCTCGGTCGAATGACTGGGTGTGACGTAGAGGGGAGGAGCTATATAGCAGTTCTGCTTGGGTGATCCTCTTGCACTTCCTGTTGGGGAGGAGTTAATATCCCAGAAGTAATGATGACCCGTGGACTGACTACACTACAGGAGAAAGGAATTTATCAGGTAAGCATAAATTATGTTTTAACACTTTCCATGCACTATTTCAACCACTAGTCTTTGTCAAACTTTTGGGTAGTCATTTTTTTTGTGTTATTTTTCACACACATTGTACTTTAGGCATATATTCTCAGTCCCTGTTATGTGTTACTGCCAGAAAACACCTCAATATGTATTCAACAACATCTCCTGAGCACAGTGATACCAACCATGTATAGGTGTGTTGGGTTCTCTGGGGGCTAAAAGGCCTTAATTTTATGGGGCACATTCCAGTTTTTCAACTTGGAATTTTCACATCCCATGCACCCATGTCCTATGTAGGACATTTCTGAAGCTGGCCAATGTAATTTACCCCCATCAAACCATATATTTTTGAAAAGTAGACACCCTAGGGTATTTCAAATGCTGGTATTTTAACACTTTCCATGCACTAATTGAACCACCAGTCTTTGTCAAACTATTGGGCAGTCATTTTTTGTGTGTTATTTTTCACACACATTGTAATTTAGACATGAATTCTCAGCTCCTGTTATGTGTTACTGCCAAAAAAAACCTCAATATGTGTTCACCAACATCTCCTGAGTACAGTGATACCACCTATGCATAAGTTTCTTGGCTTGTTCAGGGGGGTGTAATGCCAAATGTCCAACATGCGTTTGTGATTTTTTTTTCACATTTAACATATTTTCTTTGCCTATTGTCTTTTTGGGGGTATTTTAACATACCCTAATTTATTTGTTTCCATGAATGTGCATATTTTTGAAATGTTGACACCCCAAGGTATTGTATATGGTGTGCTTTGATGCATTTGAAGTAACTGTTTTAGCCAAAAGAATTGGAGAAAGTGTATGGTGGCATTTTTTCAATTTTCATTTTTACACACACATTTCTTTTTGACTATGATTTAGGAGAGACTGTTGTAAGTTAGTGCAAAAAAATACTTCAGGTTGTTTTCTGCTAGGCACCCTGAGTACACCTATGCCCCCCATGCATAGGTTTGCCAGGATTTTGGGAAGGTTATGTTACAATTTTATGACTTGTGATTTTAGTTAAGTGAGAGAGAGTATTTCTTCTGATAGGCCTATCTTTAGTTTGGGGCCTATTGTAAACCCCACTTTTATTTATTGCCATGAAAGTGTATATTTTTGAAATATTGACACCCCAAGGTATTGTATATGGTGTGCTTTGATGCCTTTGAAGCAACCGTTTTAGCCAAAAAAATTGGAGAAAGTGTATGGTGGCAATTTTTCAATTTTCATTTTTACACACACATTGCTTTTTGACTATGATTTAGGAGAGACTGTTGTAAGTTAGTGCAAAAAAAATACTACAGGTTGTTTTCTGCAAGGCACCTTGAGAACACCTATGTCCCCCATGCATAGGTTTGACAGGGGTTTTTGTAAAAAAAAAAAAGAAAAAATAAAAATAACTACCTTAAAAAAGATAAGAAATTTTAAAACCTCTGGCGCTACAAAAAAAGTTTTTTGTTGCTAAAATTGGAAAATAGAAAAAATGGATGAATGTGATATGACCTACTTGGTTAAAAAACAAAAATTAAAATATCCTTTGGTCTTAGTGACAACTTAAACAACGTATGCTTTATGTGCAAAAAATATGTTTTTATTACATAAAATAAATGGACAAAATAAGAATGAAAATAAAAAATATAAAATATATAATATAAAAAATATGTATATGCAGATAAAAAAAGAAAAAAAATATATATATAGCTGATCAGCTAGTACAATTAAAAATGAATAAGTGCAGTACCAGAAAATAATAAAAATAAAATAAACACAACAGAAATATACAATAGGATTTGATCCAAAGAGAGTTCATAAGCCTTCAAGGGTTAATATGGATTAGATCCAGATCGGAACGAAATCAGAGACTCCTTCAACAGCTGAGAATGTCGAGTGCCAATTGTAGCTGGAAGGGAGCTGAAATGACAATGAATCCAAATCAAAAGAACAGCAGAGAACCAAAATTGAGGTGTTCAATTTTACTTACACCGTGTTTTGGTCTCTGCAGCAGCGGTCAGACAACAGTGGAAGCGGATGTTTCTTTAATATAAAAGCCGATGTCGAATAACTGCTCCACTCAGGGATTCTCACAGTATCGAAGCCGGTCTGTAATGACTACGTCACGTTAGACCGGCTTCGATACTGTGAGAATCCCTGAGTGGAGCAGTTATTCGACATCGGCTTTTATATTAAAGAAACATCCGCTTCCACTGTTGTCTGACCGCTGCTGCAGAGACCAAAACACGGTGTAAGTAAAATTGAACACCTCAATTTTGGTTCTCTGCTGTTCTTTTGATTTGGATTCATTGTCATTTCAGCTCCCTTCCAGCTACAATTGGCACTCAACATTCTCAGCTGTTGAAGGAGTCTCTGATTTCGTTCCGATCTGGATCTAATCCATATTAACCCTTGAAGGCTTATGAACTCTCTTTGGATCAAATCCTATTGTATATTTCTGTTGTGTTTATTTTATTTTTATTATTTTCTGGTACTGCACTTATTCATTTTTAATTGTACTAGCTGATCAGCTATATATATATTTTTTTTCTTTTTTTATCTGCATATACATATTTTTTATACTATATATTTTATATTTTTTATTTTCATTCTTATTTTGTCCATTTATTTTATGTAATAAAAACATATTTTTTGCACATAAAGCATACGTTGTTTAAGTTGTCACTAAGACCAAAGGATATTTTAATTTTTGTTTTTTAACCAAGTAGGTCATATCACATTCATCCATTTTTTCTATTTTCCAATTTTAGCAACAAAAAACTTTTTTTGTAGCGCCAGAGGTTTTAAAATTTCTTATCTTTTTTAAGGTAGTTATTTTTATTTTTTCTATTTCACTTGTGGAGACAGGGGTTCTCCATTACCTACTGGCATATTGGTATTTTAGAAAATCCTGCGCAGGGTTACACACAATTTTATCTAAAAAAAAAAAAGAACAGCCCCATTTTAGAAAAAAAAATATATTAGTGAAATGTAAAAATCTGGCACATTAAAAGTAAAAAAATAACAACAAAAAATTTAACAGTAAACATAACAAAAAAAAATAACAGCAAATGTATTTATTTTTTAAAAATTGACCATTGTATGGTACCGCTTGAAGCAGTCCCCAATGCAGAGTCCAGGCTGTCCAGGGCAATCAGGACAGTGATATACAGTGTCCCTTCTCTGCCCCCTCTTGGTACAGACTCTGCATTTTTTTTGTGGTCTCTGCTTTGCGGCAGTAGGGGGGATTTTAAAAATAAAATGAGTAGCCCCAACTCTGCTCTCTCCCATCACCGCCCGGGGAGCAGGTGCATCATGGTACAAAATCCCCGAAATGATCTGGAGCTGAAATTGTAAAAAAGTCTGTTTCATTCCGGGGTTTGCTTTTTTGAACAACAAAAAAGCGTTGTGGGTTGCAATCTGCATTAGGTAAATTGCAACCTTTTTGTACCAGGCCCTTGTCTTCCGCATAATTAGGTAGGGCTGCAGCAGCTGATCTGCCAGATCAACCCCACCCATATGCCGGTTATAAGACTTGATGCACACTGGCTTCCTTATGATCTCAGCTCTGCCACGTACAGAGACCGCCACCGTCCTCTCTGTGTGGATGGTGGTAAGAAGGTCTACATCCTTCTTGTCTCTGTACTTAAGTGCCAACAGCTCCTCTTGGCGCAGAGCTGAGGTCTCCCCACTTTGTAGCCGGGTGCGTACAAGTTGTGCTGGGAAACCTGTGCGGTTCTTTTTAATAGTACCGCAAGCTACTGTATCAAAGCAATACAGTAGCTTGAACAAAAGGACACTTGTATAAAAATTGTCTAAGTACAAGTGATACCCTTTGTTCATTAGGGGTAATATCAGGTCCCAGACAATCTTGCCAGTGGTTCCCATATGTTCTGGGCAACCTGGAGGTTCAAGGTGGCTATCCTTTCCCTCATACACCCGGAAGGCCTGAGTATACCCAGTCTCGCTCTCACAGAGCTTATACACCTTTACCCCATACCTGGAGCGCTTGGAAGGAATATACTGCTTGAATCCCAGACTTCCCTTATACTTCATCAGGGATTCATCAACGCATATATTCCTTCCAGGTGTATAAGCCTCTGCAAACCTGGCAGAAAAGTGGGTAATCAGGGGGCGGATTTTATACAGCCTGTCAAATTGGGGATGCTCCCTAGGGGGGCACAGGCTGTTGTCGCTGAAGTGCATGAAATGAAGAATCATTTCATACCTCTGCCTCGACATACTCTGGGAGAAAATGGGGGTAGAGCAGATGGGGCTACTGCTCCAGTAGGAGCGAACAGAGGGTTTCTTTATGATGCCCATCAGCATAGTCAATGCCCAGAATTTTTTAAATTCTGGCACATTGATGGGGGCCCATTGCTGCTTTGCCAAATATGTTTCAGGCTTTGCAGCACGGTACTGATGGGCATATAAATTAGTTTGGGCGACAATGTTCCCCAATGCATCATCACCCAGAAACACCTCCAGAAACTGTTGGGGGCTAAAACCTGCCACATCTATATTTATGCCAGCATTTGCTGTGAAGGGTGGGATATCTGGCCTTTGGAGATGAGGCGTTACCCACTCTTCAGCGGCAATGGCAGCAACACGCCTCCTTCTAGCAGGGGGGCTGGCAGGGGGGCTAGCAGCCACAGATACATCACTATCAGTTGAGACTGCATCTAATGATGTATCTGAGCATATGGCAGGGTCAAAATTGGGGTCTGAGTCAGACATAGAGGCATCTGACTCTGACACAAGGATGGCATATGCCTCATCAGAACTATATGTTTTCTTTGACATTATTGTATCTGTCACAGAAAACCAAAATGAATTAACTAAATGGCCTTTGGGTTTTTAAAAAAAAAGTACAGCTATGCTAATGCCAGTGATTTATAGCGAACACTGGCAAGCTAGGGGTTAAATACTCTTAAAATTAAATTAAATTAGCTAAATGGCTCTGAAAGGAGCCTTTGGGTTTTTAAAAAATTACAACAACAAAAATTAACCCCTAAAAAAATGCACAGACAGCAAAAAAGTACAGCTATGCTAATGCCAGTGATTTATAGCGATCACTGGCAAGCTAGGGGTTAAATACTCTTTAAATTAAATTAGCTAAATGGCTCTGAAAGGAGCCTTTGGGTTTTTAAAAAATTACAACAACAAAAATTAAGCCCTAAAAAAATGCACAGACAGCAAAAAAGTACAGCTATGCTAATGCCAGTGATTTATAGCGATCACTGGCAAGCTAGGGGTTAAATACTATTTAAATTAAATTAAATTAGCTAAATGGCTCTGAAAGGAGCGTTTGGGTTTTTAAAAAATTACAACAAAAATTAACCCCTAAAAAATGCACAGGCAGCAAAAAAGTACAGCTATGCTAATGCCAGTGATGTATAGCGATCACTGGCAAGCTAGGGGTTAAATAGTCTTTAAATTAAATTAGCTAAATGGCTCTGAAAGGAGCCTTTGGGTTTTTTAAAAAAAATACAGCAACAAAAATTAACCCCTAAAAAAATGCACAGACAGCAAAAAAAGTTCAGCTGTGCTACTGCCAGTGATTTATAGTGATCACTGGCAAGCTAGGGGTTAATGGCTCTGAAAAGAGCCTTTGGATTTTAAATTTTTTAACAAATAAAAGAAATAAATCTCTCTCTGCTAAAATACAGGTCTCTCTCTCTCTCCAACAAAATCACAAGTAAGGAGAGGGAGGGAGATCCACACAGATCAGAGTCAATATTTACAAATATTGACCTGATCAGACAAATGGGAGATTTTATTTTATTTATTTTTTTTGTGGGAAGGCTCAGATTGGGTGACCCTAGCTTGCCCCTATGATGAGGCAGGCTAGGGACACCCCCAGAGGCCCCATGATGCACTGGGCATCGCCATTTTGGAAGCCTCATGGGGGGGGGGGGCTATATAGGGGCTTTTTTTATTTTATTACGTTTTTTTTTTAAACACATTTTTTATTTAATTTATATACTAAGTGCCTCGACCCACCGAGGCACTTAGCACACTAGCAGAGCATCGGAAGCGTGTCCGATCGCTTCCGATGCTCTGCTGCACTGCCGGGCTCCACGTGGAGCAAAACCGGAAGTGATCACTCAAGGGGGAGTGATCAATCCGGTCCCGGCACTCCGGAACAGTACTGCAGGGATGCCTGGACATCGAGGCATCTCTGCGGTACTGTAATAGTGTCTGGAAGCGATCTTGATCGCTTCCAGCACTCACTTTAGCCGAGGACGTGCAGGGTACGTCGTCAGGCGTTAACTGCCTTTTTTTTCCGGACGTACCCTGCACGTCCTCGGTCACTAAGGGGTTAAAGCTGAGCTTTAGTTTGTTCCTTTTGCTGGTTCTATGTCGTTTAGTTTTTTCTGCTGTTTCTTTGGCTTCTTGGTTGAAGCTCTTGATTTATACGGTTGTCTTGGAGGCAGGTTATTCTCTATCCAGATGGCTTTCTGGTCTTTCTTTCAGACCATTTACCTTTTCTTGCGTTTCAGGTTAATTTGTTTTTACCTGTTTACTTTTTATTGCCTTTTTTTGGGCTCTTGTAAGGTTGTGGATTTAGTTTGTCAGTTTCTTAGATCCCACACTTTTCTATTATTACTCAAGGACTCCACAGCTTGGGTTTTTGTTCCCAGGAGGAATGGATAGAGGACTCTCACCACCCATATAAAAGAAAACATAATTTATGCTTACCTGATAAATTAATTTATTTCATGGTGGTGAGAGTCCACGAGACCCCACCCTGTTGTGTTCTGATTTGTTTTTTTTCCTTTTTCTTAGCACCTTTTTTTCTCTGCTCCTTTTTTTGGTTCTTAATCCTTTTTCCTACTCCATTTTGCTTGCCTATATACCGGTATTAGACTGAGGTACATGTGAGGTGGGAGGGGTTTTATAGAGTTCTTGAGGTTTGGGAATCTTTGCCTCCTCCTAGTGGTAAAGACGAGTAATTCCCAGGAGTAATGGATCATGGACTCTCACCACCATGAAAGGAATTATTTTATCAGGTAAGTAATACATTATGTTATTGCTACATAAAGCAAACGTATAAACACATAACATATATATCTTAAAGGGACAGTCAAAACCAAAATTTTTGTTGTTAAAAAAGAAAGATAATCCCTTTATTACCCATTCCCTAGTTTTGCATAACCAACACTGTTATAGAAATACACTTTTTACCTCTGTGATTATCTTGTATCTAAGCCTCTGCAGACTGCCCCCTTATTTCAGTTCTTTTGACAGACTTACATTTTAGCCAATCAGTGCTCACTCAAGAGTAACTTCATGTGCATGTGCTCAATGTTATCTATATGAAACACATGAACTAATGCTCTCTAGTGGTCAAAATGCATTCTGATTAGAGGCAATCTTCAAGGTCTAAGAAATTAGCATATGAACCTCCAAGAATTAGCTTTCAACTAAGAATACCAAGAGAACAAAGCAAAATTGGTAATAAAAGTAAATTGGAAAGTTGTTTTAAATTACATTCCCTATTTAAATCATACAAGTTTTTTTGGACTTGACTGTCCCTTTAAATTAGAAATACACAACCCCATACACACATTGCTGCCTGGCTATTTAGTGACTGTAGCTAGTGAAGCGTTACTTTAGAATTGAGGTCTGTAAAAGAAGATTTTACTTTTGCATGTGCTCAGAGATAGAAGACATCATGGACTTTACTGCTAACTGTTCTCAGAAGACTTGTTTCATTCTTTTTAGGGAACATTGGCCTTTAGTGAATCAAACCTTTAGTCTTTAAGAAAAATGAATTACATTTGAGCTTTGTAAAAATAACAAGTGATTTTCAGTGCCCCCTTCTGCCATCACACTTTTGTATCTTTCTATCTCGTAGTCTCTGTAGTTCTGTTGTAAGTGTTCGGCAAATCTGAAAAGCCTGTGAATATTGCAGTGCACAGGGTCTAGACGCACTAAATGGAAGTGCATGTAATTGGCACAAGATATGACAGGCTCTGTGGTTTCAAAATCAAGCAATTACAAAAGCGCATAAGGGCTTCTGTGCGGAAGCTCTGGGACAGCAGGTGAAGCAGTTGCAGTGTATTGTAGCAGCCAGAACTAAAGCTATATTCAATGTCTTAAGAGAGGATTTTTCTGCTGAGTTAGAACAATAGGCTGAGCTTCTGTATGAGGTGTGAAGATTGCATTCTATCCAGCATTGTATCTTACTTAGCCGAACAAAAATTAAATTTTAATTCATGCCGACCAATTATTTTACATATGAAGCATGTGACCAATTAACAGAAAATGATATCTGCTTTGTAGCAAATTTAAATGAACCCAATCTTAATTTGTACTAAAAGCACAATAACCCACCGCCTTCTAGACATTCTTTTCGTACCTTTGATGATCTGTAATATAATTTAATGTCAATGTGCAAGTTCCAAACCACATCAGATAATGAATCCTGTTAAAAAGAGCTGTGGTGGCACACTTATTATCTGACTTGTAAAGCCTTGATAAGAAGGAAAAAAATCTGGTGGTGGGAGATAACACAGCACGTGACTATTTGAATGTAACCGCTGTTTGCAATTGTTAAAATCTTGGTGTGTCTGCACTTGTTTTAAACAGTTATTCAATAGATAGATTGGCCGACAGGGAGGGAGATATATAGACAGACTAACAGACAGATAAAAATGTATGATACACTTAATTTTAAGATAAATAGGCAGATTGATGGATAGATAATAGACAAAATGATGATAGATTGATTTTCAGATAGTTAGGTGGAAGATAGAGGATAGAGAGAAAGATTGATAGAGAGATAAGCAAGCAGATCGATAGATATAGACAGGCAGAGATAGCTAGCTAGATTGATGATAGATAGATATAGACAGGTAGATAGACACGTAGGTAGATATAGATAAAGAGATCGATAGAGAGATAGAAATATATGATGTATTTTCAGGTGGGTAGATAGACAAATATTATATAAACAGATGATAGACAGACAGTCAGACATACAGATAGACAGACAGTCAGACAGACAAATAGATAGAGGGATAGACTGAAAAGAACAGATTGAATTTCCTGCTCCTTTTGAACCGTATGCTTATAATACCCCACAGGGTGCCCCACATGTTAATCTGATATTTGGGTTAGGTATTTGCATTACATTATGTTATGAATGGATAATGTTAGAGAGGATAATGATAGAGACATTTAGACATGTTTGTCATTTTGCCAGGAGGAGACAGATGCAGGTAAACAGCTCCCAGCCCATTATGCCAGCCCAAGGGACCAAACAGGAGGAACAGGTAAGGCTGATGCACATGTTTTATAATGTATTGTGTAGCTGCTGCCTTTCTCCCTATTGGCCCTTTTGTGCAGAGAACATTCAACCTGATCTTTTAATTATACCCCACACGACACCTGTATTTATCTTACCATTCATGTTTTTTGTTATCTATCTGTAAAAGCTTTCACACCTGTGCTCTAAATTGTTCGCTCAGCAATCTGCATGTTGTTTTCTATATTTCATGTTTCTATGGTAGCCAGGAAAGTAGTGGGATAAAATAGAGATAAGCTGTCACATTATTTAAAAGTTAACTGAAATATTCCATTATTTGTCTGCCTATGAGCATTTCTTTACTGTCTCTCTCTCTCTCTCTCTCTGGGTCTCTTTTTTTAGGTCTCACTCTCTCTTTAGATCCCTGTCTCTAGGTATCTTTATTCTTAGATCTCTCTTTTGGCTTCTGTCTCTCCTTCTCTCCCTCTCTAGGTCTTGTTCTCTCTATAGGTCTCACTCTTTTTATGCCTCACTCTAGGTCTCTCTCTCTCTCTCTCTCTCTCTCCCTGGGGACCTAATGATCTAAACCTCTCCGCTCTGGCAAGATGTCTCTTCAGTCCTAAAAATACATATACACAGTGCCAGCATTAAAAAGATACACGCTCCCAAAGTGAGATCCCTATAAACTCAAAGAAATTAGCTATGATGAGTGAAAACGGAGCGCCAACTAGGCTGAAGTATCAAAATAACAGATATTACACTAAAAAAGAAAATGCAATAATGAAAAAGACAATAGTGAATTACATTTCTTATCACATAAAATAGGGTACCCTATACATATAGAACTATTAAAAATATAGAATTAATAAAAACAACAAAGTAAGTGGCCCTATAAGGTTAAAGGGCACAGCCAATTATGATTGGTATAATTAATACAAAAAATCCCAAATGATAAACAAAAGTCCCAAATGATAGAGAATGTCTGCCGCACTTATTAGGGGAAGCATGTGAGAGTCTCTCTTTGACAGATGGTTTTCTACTCATAAGTGCATGTGGGAAGAGAACCTTCTTCTGGAACTAAAACAAGACGGTATAATCTTCACTGGATCACATTGGATTTCTTTCATGTAATTAGCAAGAGTCCATGAGCTAGTGACGTATGGGATATACATTCCTACCAGGAGGGGCAAAGTTTCCCAAACCTTAAAATGCCTATAAATACACCCCTCACCACACCCACAATTCAGTTTTACAAACTTTGCCTCCGATGGAGGTGGTGAAGTAAGTTTGTGCTAGATTCTACGTTGATATGCGCTCCGCAGCAAGTTGGAGCCCGGTTTTCCTCTCAGCGTGCAGTGAATGTCAGAGGGATGTGAGGAGAGTATTGCCTATTTGAATGCAGTGATCTCCTTCTAAGGGGTCTATTTCATAGGTTCTCTGTTATCGGTCGTAGAGATTCATCTCTTACCTCCCTTTTCAGATCGACGATATACTCTTATATATACCATTACCTCTGCTGATTCTCGTTTCAGTACTGGTTTGGCTATCTGCTATATGTAGATGAGTGTCCTGGGGTAAGTAAGTCTTATTTTCTGTGACACTCCTAGCTATGGTTGGGCACTTTGTTTATAAAGTTCTAAATATATGTATTCAAACATTTATTTGCCTTGACTCAGAATGTTCAACTTTCCTTATTTTTCAGACAGTCAGTTTCATATTTGGGATAATGCATTTTAATTTAACATTTTTTACCTTAAAATTTGACTTTTTCCCTGTGGGCTGTTAGGCTCGCGGGGGCTGAAAATGCTTCATTTTATTGCGTCATTCTTGGCGCGGACTTTTTTGGCGCAAAAATTCTATTTCCGTTTCCGGCGTCATACGTGTCGCCGGAAGTTGCGTCATTCTTTGACGTTATTTTGCGCCAAAAATGTCGGCGTTCCGGATGTGGCGTCATTTTTGGCGCCAAAAAGCATTTAGGCGCCAAATAATGTGGGCGTCTTATTTGGCGCGAAAAAATATGGGCGTCACTTTTGTCTCCACATTATTTAAGTCTCATTTTTTATTGCTTCTGGTTGCTAGAAGCTTGTTCTTTGGCATTTTTTCCCATTCCTGAAACTGTCATTTAAGGAATTTGATCAATTTTGCTTTATATGTTGTTTTTTTCTTTTACATATTGCAAGATGTTCCACGTTGCAACTGAGTCAGAAGATACTTCAGGAAAATCACTGCACAATGCTGGAGCTACCAAGCTAAGTGTATCTGCTATAAACTTTTGGTATCTGTTTCTCCAGCTGTTATTTGTATTGCATGTCATGTCAAACTTATTAATGCAGATAAAATTTCCTTTAGTACTGTTACATTACCTGTTGCTGTTCCGTCAACATCTAATTTTCAGAGTGTTCCTGATAACATAAGAGATTTTATTTTTTTAAATCCATTAAGAAGGCTATGTCTGTTATTTCTCCTTCTAGTATACATAAAAGTCTTTTAAAACTTCTCTTTTTTTCAGATGAATTTTTAAATGAACATCATCATTCTGATACTGATAATGGTTCTTCTGGTTCTGAGGTTTCTGTCTCAGAGGTTGATGCTGATAAATCTTTGTATTTGTTCAAGATGGAATTTATTCGTTCTTTACTTAAAGAAGTGTTATTTGCATTAGAAATAGAGGATTCTGGTCCTCTTGATACTAAATGTAAACGTTTAAATAAGGTTTTTAAATCTCCTGTAGTTATTCCAGAAGTGTTTTATCTCCCTGATGCTATTTCTGAAGTAATTTCCAGGGAATGGAATAATTTGGGTAATTTATTTACTCCTTCTAGACGTTTAAGCAAATTATATCCTGTGCCATCTGACAGATTAGAGTTTTTTGGGACAAAAATCCCTAAGGTTATGGGGCTGTCTCTACTCCTGCTAATGTACTACTATTCCTACGGCAGATAGTACTTCATTTAAGGATCCTTTAGATAGGAAAATTGAATCCTTTCTAAGAAAAGCTTACTTATGTTCAGGTAATCTTCTTAGACCTGCTATATTTTTAGCGGATGTTGCTGCAGCTTCAACTTTTTGGTTAGAAGCTTTAGCGCAACAAGTAACAGATCATAATTTTATAGCATTATTTTTATTCTATAACATGCTAATAATTTTATTGGTGATACCATCTTTTGATATCATTAGAGTTGATGTCAGGTATATGTCTCTAGCTATTTTAGCTAGAATAGCTTTATGGATTAAACTTGGAATGCTGACATGTCTTCTAAGTCAACTTTGCTTTCCCTTTCTTTCCAGGGTAAATAATCATTTTCGTTCCTTTCCTCACAAGGAACAAAAGCCTGATCCTTCATCCTCAGGAGCGGTATCAGTTTGGAAACTATTTCCAGTTTGGAATATATCCAAGCCTTATAGAAACCTATAGCCAGCTCCTAAGTACCTATGAAGGTGCGGCCCTTATTCCAGCTCAGCTGGTATGGGGCAGATTACGTTTTCTTCAAAGAAATTTGGATCAATTCCGTTCTTAATCTCTGGTTTCAGAAACATTGTTTCAGAAAGGTACAGAATTGGCTTCAAGTTAAGGCCTCCTGCTAAGAGATTCTTTTCTTTCCTGTGTCCCAGTTAACACAGCAAAGGCTCAGCATTTCTGAAATGTGTTTCAGATCTAGAGTTGGCTGGAGTATTTATGCCAGTTCCAGTTCTGGAACAGGGGCTGGGGTTTTATTTTATCTCTTCATTGTACCAAAGAAGGTCAATTCCTTCAGACCAGTTCCGGATCTATCATTATTGAATCATTATGTTAGGATACCAACATTCAAGATGGTTACTGTAGGACTATCCTGCCTTTTGTTTAGCAAGGGCATTATATGTCTACAATAGATTTACAGGATGTGTATCTGCATATTCCGATTCATCCAGATCACTTTTAGTGTCTGAGATTCTCTTTTTAGACAAGCATTACCAGTTTTGTGGCTCTACCGTTTGGCTTAGCCTCAGTTCCAAGAATTTTTTTCAAAGGTTCTCGGTGCCCTTCTTTCTGTAATCAGAGAATAGGGTTTTGGTATTTCCTTATTTGGACGATATCTTGGTATTTGCTCAGTCTTCTCATTTTCGAAGAATCTCATACGAATCGACTTGTGTTGTTTCTTCAAGTTCATGGTTGGAGGATCAATTTACCAATCAGTTCATTGATTCCTCAGACAAGGGTAACCTTTTTAGGTTTCTAGATAAATTCAGTGTCTATGACTCTGTCCTTGTCAGACAAGAGAAGTTTAACATTGATATCAGCTTGTCAAAACCTTCAGTCACAATCATTCCCTTTGGTAGCCTTATGCATGGAAATGTTGGGTCTTAGGACTGCCGCATCAGATGCGATCTCCTTTGCTCGTTTTCACATGCGACCTCTTCAGCTCTGTATGCTGAACCAATGGTGCAGGGATTACTCAAAGATATCTCAATTAATATCTTTAAACCGATTTTACAACACTCTCTGACATGGTGGACAGATCACCATCGTTTAGTTCAGGGGGCTTCTTTGTTCTTCCGACCTGGACTATAATCTCAACAGATGCAAGTCTTACAGGTTGGGGAGCTGTGTGGGGGTATCTGACGGCACAAGGGGTTTGGGAATCTCAGGAGGTGAGATTTCCGATCAATATTTTGGAACTCCGTGCAATTTTCAGAGCTCTTCAGTCTTGGCCTCTTCTGAAGAGAGAGTTGTTCATTTGTTTTCAGATAGACAATGTCACAACTGTGGCATACATCAATCATCAAGGAGGGACTCACAGTCCTCTGGCTATGAAAGAAGTATCTCGAATTTTGGTTTGGGCGGAATCCAGCTCCTGTCTAATCTCTGCGGTTCATATCCCAGGTATGGACAATTGGAAAGCGGATTATCTCAGTCGTCAAACGTTGCATCCGGGCGAATGGTCTCTTCACCCAGAGGTATTTCTTCAGATTGTTCAAATGTAGGAACTTCCAGAAATAGATCTGATGGCTTCTCATCTAAACAAGAAACTTCCCAGGTGTCTGTCCAGATCCCGGGATCCTCAGGCGGAGGCAGTGGATGCATTATCACTTCCTTGGAAGTATCATCCTCCCTATATCTTTCCGCCTCTAGTTCTTCTTCCAAGAGTAACCTCCAAGATTCTGAAGGAATGCTCGTTTGTTCTGCTGGTAGCTCCGGCATGGCCTCACAGGTTTTGGTATGCGGATCTTGTCCGGATGGCCTCTTGCCAACCGTGGACTCTTCCGTTAAGACCAGACCTTTTGTCTCAAGGTCCTTTTTTTCCATCAGGATCTGAAATCCTTAAATTTAAAGGTATGGAGATTGAACGCTTGATTCTTGGTCAAAGAGGTTTCTCTGACTCTGTGATTAATACTATGTTACAGGCTCGTAAATCTGTATCCAGAGAGATATATTATAGAGTCTGGAAGACTTATATTTCTTGGTGTCTTTCTCATCATTTTTCTTGGCATTCTTTTAGAATACCGAGAATATTACAGTTTCTTCAGGATGGTTTAGATAAGGGTTTGTCCGCAAGTTCCTTGAAAGGTCAAATCTCTGCTCTTTCTGTTCTTTTTCACAGAAAGATTGCTATTCTTCCTGATATTCATTGTTTTGTACAAGCTTTGGTTCGTATAAAGCCTGTCATTAAGTCAATTTCTCCTCCTTGGAGTTTGAATTTGGTTCTGGGGGCTCTTCAAGCTCCTCCATTTGAACCTATGCATTCATTGGATATTAAATTACTTTCTTGGAAAGTTTTTTGTTCCTTTTGGCCATCTCTTCTGCCAGAAGAGTTTCTGAATTATCTGCTCTTTCTTGTGAGTCTCCTTTTCTGATTTTTCATCAGGATAAGGCGTTGTTGCGAACTTCTTTTGAATTTTTACCTAAAGTTGTGAATTCCAACAACATTAGTAGAGAAATTGTGGTTCCTTCATTATGTCCTAATCCTAAGAATTCTAAGGAGAAATCGTTGCATTCTTTGGATGTTGTTAGAGCTTTGAAATATTATGTTGAAGCTACGAAATCTTTTCGTAAGACTTCTAGTCTATTTGTTATCTTTTCCGGTTCTAGAAAAGGCCAGAAAGCTTCTGCCATTTCTTTGGCATCTTGGATGAAATCTTTAATTCATCTTGCCTATGTTGAGTCGGGTAAAACTCCGCCTCAGAGAATTACAGCTCATTCTACTAGGTCAGTTTCTACTTCCTGGGCGTTTAGGAATGAAGCTTCGGTTGACCAGATCTGCAAAGCAGCGACTTGGTCCTCTTTGCATACTTTTACTAAATTCTACCATTTTGATGTATTTTCTTCTTCTGAAGCAGTTTTTGGTAGAAAAGTACTTCAGGCAGCGGTTTCAGTTTGAATCTTCTGCTTATGTTTTTCATTAAACTTTATTTTGGGTGTGGATTATTTTCAGCAGGAATTGGCTGTCTTTATTTTATCCCTCCCTCTCTAGTGACTCTTGTGTGGAAAGATCCACTTCTTGGGTAGTCATTATCCCATACGTCACTAGCTCATGGACTCTTGCTAATTACATGAAAGAAAACATAATTTATGTAAGAACTTACCTGATAAATTCATTTCTTTCATATTAGCAAGAGTCCATGAGGCCCATCCTTTTTTTGTGGTGGTTATGATTTTGTATAAAGCACAATTATTCCAATTCCTTATTTTATATGCTTTCGCACTTTTTTCTTATCACCCCACTTCTTGGCTATTCGTTAAACTGAATTGTGGGTGTGGTGAGGGGTGTATTTATAGGCATTTTAAGGTTTGGGAAACTTTGCCCCTCCTGGTAGGAATGTATATCCCATACGTCACTAGCTCATGGACTCTTGCTAATATGAAAGAAATGAATTTATCAGGTAAGTTCTTACATAAATTATGTTTTTTGGTACATTGGATTTTAGATTATTTTTTCATTTTTATAAATTGATTTTTATTTTTATTATTATTTCTCTTGTTAAGTGTGTTCAGTCCACGGGTCATCCATTACTTATGGGATATATTCTCCTTCCCAACAGGAAGTTGCAAGAGGATCACCCAAGCAGAGCTGCTATATAGCTCCTCCCCTCACATGTCATATCCAGTCATTCTCTTGCAACCCTCAACAAAGAAGGAGGTCGCGAGAGGAGCTGGAGTTTTTACTTAACTATTCTTTGATCAAAAGTTTGTTATTTTAAATGGCACCGGAGTGTGCTGTTTTTCTATCTCAGGCAGTATTTGGAAGAAGAAACTGCCTGCGTTTTTTTTCTATGATCTTAGCAGGCGTAACTAAGATCCACTGGCTGTTCTCGACATTCTGAGGAGTGGGGTAACTTCAGAAACTGGGAATAGCATGCGGGGTCCTCCGCAAATGAGGTATGTGCAGTACATTATTTTCTGGGAATGGAATTGACTAAGAAAATACTGCTGTTACCGTATGATGTAAGTACAGCCTTAAATGCAGTAGTGGCAACTGGTATCAGGCTGGTAAATGTATGCACAGTCAATTTATTTTCTAGGGACTAGAATTTGACTGAGAAAATACTGTTAAAACTGAAATAATACTTAAGCCTTATCTGCAGTGGTAGCGACTGGTAGCAGGCTTAGTGATAACTTTGCATGACATTGGAAAATGTTATTTTTTAATAAAACGTTTACTGGCATGTTATTCGTTTTTGTGAGGTACTTTGGTGATAAATCTCTTTGGGCATGATTTTTTTCCACATGGCTGACATATATTTTCTGCATGGAAACCGTTATATCAGGGCTCCCACTGTTGTGATAGGAGTGGGAGGGACCTTGTTTTAGCGCCTTGTTGCGCAGTTATAATTCTAGCACAGTCTTCCTGCTTCTTCCTCCTTGATCCAGGACGTCTCTAGAGAGCTCAGGGGTCTGCAAAATTCATTTTTGAGGGAGGTAATCAGTCACAGCAGATCTGTGACAGTGTGCTTGACTGTGATTAAAAGCGTTAAATCTTAATTGATATCCGTTTTATCCGTTTTGGGTATTGAGGGGTTAATCATCCTTTTGCTAATGGGTGCAATCCTCTGCTAATATTACACTTCTTGTTAAGAATTGTTTAATTATATCTGTATTTTGAAGCGCTGCAGCATTTTTTATATTGCTTGTAAACTTATTGAAAGTGTTTTCCAAGCTTGCTAGTTTCATTGCTAAGTCTGTTTAAACATGTCTGATTCAGAGGAAACTGTTTGTTCATCATGTTCAAAAGCCAATGTGGAGCCCAATAGAACGATGTGTACCAATTGTATTGATATTGCTTTGAAAAAAGTCAATCTGTACCGATAGAGAAACTATCACCAGACAACGAGGGGGAAGTTATGCCACCTAACTCTCCTCACGTGTCAGTACCTGCGTCTCCCGCTCGGGAGATGCGTAGGATTGAGACGCCAAGTACATCTAGGCCCTTACAAATCACTTTACATGATATGGCTAATGTTATGAAAGTAGTGTTATATAATATGCCCGAATTAAGGGGCAAGCGCGATAGCTCTGGGTTAAGGACAGAGCGCGCTGATGACACGAGAGCCATGTCTGATACTGCGTCACAATTTGCAGAACATGAGGACGGTGAGCTTCATTCTGTCGGTGACGGTTCTGATCCGGGGAGACCGGATTCAGAAATTTCAAATTTTAAATTTAAGCTTGAGAACCTCCGTGTGTTACTAGGGGAGGTATTAGCGGCTCTGAATGATTGCGACACGGTGGCAATCCCAGAGAAATTGTGTAGGTTGGATAGATACTATACCAAAAAGACTTACAGAAATTATTAGTAAGGAGTGGGATAGACCCGGTGTGCCTTTTTTCCCCTCCCCCGATATTCAGAAAAATGTTTCCTATAGACGCCACCACACGAGACTTATGGCAGACGGTCCCTAAGGTGGAGGGAGCAGTTTCTACTTTAGCCAAGCGTACCACTATCCCGGTGGAGGATAGCTGTGCTTTCTCAGATCCAATGGATAAAAAATTTGAGGGTTATCTTAAGAAAATTTGTTCAACAGGGTTTTATTTTGCAGCCTCTTGCATGCATTGCGCCTGTCACGGCTGCAGCAGCATTCTGGTTTGAGTCTCTGGAAGAGGCGATTCGCACAGAGCCATTGGATTAGGCTTTGAGCAAAGTTAGAACCCTTAAGCAAGCTAATGCGTTTGTTTCAGATGCCGTAGTACATCTAACCAAACTTACGGCTAAAAATTCCGGATTCGCCATACAGGCGCGCAGAGCGCTCTGGCTTAAATCCTGGTCGGCGGATGTAACTTCCAAGTCTAAGCTACTTAACATTCCTTTCAAAGGGCAGACCTTATTCGGGCCCGGCTTGAAGGAAATTATTGCTGACATTACGGGAGGTAAGGGCCACGCCCTTCCTCAGGACAGGGCCAAACCAAAGGCCAAACAGTCTAATTTTCGTGCCTTTCGTAACTTCAAGGCAGGAGCAGCATCAACTTCCTCCGCTCCAAAACAGGAAGGAACTACTGCTCGTTACAGACAGTGTTGGAAAGGCAACCAGTCATGGAACAAGGGCAAACAGGCCAGAAAGCCTACTTCCGCCCCTAAGACAGCATGAAGACAGGGCCCCCTATCCGGAGACGGATTTAGTGGGGGGCAGACTTTCTCTCTTCGCCCAGGCTTGGGCAAGAGATGTGCAGGATCCCTGGACGTTGAAGATTATATCTCAGGGATACCTTCTGGATTTCAAAACCTCTCCTCCACAAGGGAGGTTCCATCTTTCGAGGTTATCAACAAACCTAGTAAAGAGAGAGGCATTTCTACAATGTGTACAAGACCTCTTAATCATGGGAGTGATCCACTCAGTTCCGCGATCGGAACAGGGACAAGGATTTTACTCAAATCTATTTGTGGTTCCCAAAAAAGAGGGAACCTTCAGACCAATCTTGGACTTAAAGATCTTAAACAAATTCCTAAGGGTACCATCGTTCAAGATGGAAACCATTCGAACCATCCTACCCATGATCCAAGAGGGTCAATATATGACCACAGTGGACTTAAAGGATGCTTACCTTCACATACCGATTCACAAAGATCATTATCGGTACCTAAGGTTTGCCTTTCTAGACAGGCATTACCAGTTTGTGGCTCTTCCCTTCGGGTTAGCCACGGCCCCGAGAATTTTTACGAAGGTTCTGGGCTCACTTCTGGCGGTACTAAGACCACGAGGCATAGCGGTGGCTCCGTACCTAGATGACATTCTGATACAAGCGTCAAGTTTTCAGAATGCAAAGTCTCATACAGAGATAGGAAAATGAACGTGGAAAAGAGTTCTCTGTTACCACTCACAAGGGTTCCTTTTCTAGGGACTCTTATAGATTCTGTAGAGATGAAGATTTACCTGACGGAGTCCAGGTTATCAAAGATTCTCAATGCTTGCCGTGTCCTTCATTCCATTCCAAGCCCATCAGTAGCTCACTGCATGGAGGTAATGGTCGCGGCAATGGACATAGTGCCATTTGCGCGCCTGCATCTCAGACCGCTGCAACTATGCATGCTCAGTCAATGGAACGGGGATTACTCAGATCTGTCCCCTTTGCTAAATCTGGACCAGGAGACCAGAGATTCTCTTCTCTGGTGGTTGTCACCGGTTCATCTGTCCAAAGGAATGACCTTTCGCAGACCAGATTGGACGATTGTAACAACGGATGCCAGCCTTCTAGGCTGGGGAGCAGTCTGGAATTCCCTGAAGGCTCAGGGTTCGTGGACTCAGGAGGAGAAACTCCTTTCAATAAACATTCTAGAATTAAGAGCAATATTCAATGCTCTTCTAGCTTGGCCTCAGTTAGCAAGACTGAGGTTCATCAGATTTCAGTCGGACAATATCACGACTGTGGCTTACATCAATCATCAAGGGGGAACCAGGAGTTCCCTAGCGATGTTGGAAGTCTCGAAGATAATTCACTGGGCAGAGTCTCACTCTTGCCACCTGTCAGTGATTTACATCCCAGGCGTAGAGAACTGGGAGGCGGACTTTTCATCCGGGAGAGTGGGAACTTCACCCGGAGGTATTTGCTCAACTGATTCGTCGTTGGGGCAAACCGGATCTGGATCTCATGGCATCTCGCCAGAACGCGAAGCTTCCTTGTTACGGATCCAGGTCCAGGGACCCGGGAGCGGTGCTGGTAGATGCATTAGCAGCCCCTTGGGTTTTCAACATAGCTTATGTGTTTCCACCATTTCCGTTGCTACCTCGACTGATTGCCAGGATCAAACAGGAGAGGGCATCGGTAATTCTGATAGCGCCTGCGTGGCCACGCAGGACCTGGTATGCAGACCTAGTGGACATGTCGTCCTGTCCACCATGGTCTCTTCCTCTGAGGCAGGACCTTCTAATTCAGGGTCCTTTCAACCATCCAAACCTAATTTCTCTGAGGCTGACTGCCTGGAAATTGAACGCTTGATTCTATCTAAGCGGGGGTTTTCGGATTCGGTTATTGATACATTAATACAGGCTCAGAAACCTGTGACCAGAAAAATTTACCATAAGATATGGCGTAAATATTTATATTGGTGCGAATCCAAGAGTTACTCATGGAGTAAGGTTAGGATTCCTAGGATATTGGCTTTTCTACAAGAGGGTTTAGAAAAAGGTTTGTCCGCTAGTTCGCTAAAGGGACAGATTTCAGCTCTGTCTATTCTTTTACACAAACGTCTGGCAGAGAATCCAGACGTCCAGGCCTTTTGTCAGGCTTTGGCTAGAATTAAGCCTGTGTTTAAAGCTGTTGCTCCTCCGTGGAGCTTAAACTTGGTTCTTAAAGTTCTTCAGGGTGTTCCGTTTGAACCCCTTCATTCCATTGATATTAAGCTTTTATCTTGGAAAGTTTTGTTTTTGATGGCTATTTCCTCGGCTCGAAGAGTCTCTGAGTTATCTACCTTACATTGGGATTCTCCTTATCTGATCTTTCATTCAGACAAGGTAGTACTGCGTACTAAACCTGGGTTTTTACCTAAGGTTGTTTCTAACAGGAATATCAATCAAGAGATTGTTGTTCCATCATTATGTCCTAATCCTTCTTCAAAGAAGGAACGTCTTTTGCATAATCTAGACGTGGTCCGTGCTCTGAAGTTCTACTTACAGGCAACTAAAGATTTTAGACAAACTTCTTCTCTGTTTGTCGTTTACTCTGGACAGAGGAGAGGTCAAAAGGCTTCGGCTACCTCTCTCTCTTTTTGTTTCATAGCATAATACGTTTAGCCTATGAGACTGCTGGACAGCAGCCTCCTGAAAGAATTACAGCTCATTCCACCAGAGCTGTGGCTTCCACCTGGGCCTTTAAGAATGAGGCCTCTGTTGAACAGATTTGCAAGGCTGCAACTTGGTCTTCACTTCATACTTTTTCCAAATTTTACAAATTTGACACTTTCGCTTCTTCGGAGGCTGGTTTTGGGAGAAAGGTTCTACAGGCAGTGGTTCCTTCTGTTTAATGTTCCTGCCTTGTCCCTCCCTTCATCCGTGTACTTAGCTTTGGTATGGGTATCCCATAAGTAATGGATGACCCGTGGACTGAACACACTTAACAAGAGAAAACATAATTTATGCTTACCTGATAAATTTATTTCTCTTGTAGTGTGTTCAGTCCACGGCCCTCCCTGTCTTTTTAAGGCAGGTTCTAAATTTTATAATTATAACTCCAGTCACCACTGCACCTTATAGTTTCTCCTTTCTCGTCTTGTTTCGGTCGAATGACTGGATATGACATGTGAGGGGAGGAGCTATATAGCAGCTCTGCTTGGGTGATCCTCTTGCAACTTCCTGTTGGGAAGGAGAATATATCCCATAAGTAATGGATGACCCGTGGACTGAACACACTACAAGAGAAATAAATTTATCAGGTAAGCATAAATTATGTTTTTTATTTTTCACTTTTTTCTTTAAGCGGTTTTTACCTCTCTTACTCGTACTAGGACACTGTATATGGGACATTTACAAAGGACATTTTAGTCATTATAGACATTCTCTATCACTTGGGACTTTTGTTTATCATTTGGGATTTTTTGTATTAATTATACTAATTGTAATTGGCTATGCCCTTTAACCTTATAGGGCCACTTACTTTGTTGTTTTTATTAATTCTATATTTTTAATAGTTCTATATGTATAGGGTACCCTATTTTATGTGATAATAAATGTAATTCACTATTGTATTTTTCATGATTGTATTTTCTTTTTTAGTGTAATATCTGTTATTTTGATACTTCAGCCTAGTTGGCGCTCCGTTTCACTCATCATGTCTCTTCAGTCCGGCAAGGTCCCTCAAAGACTTTTAAAAAGGCAATTTTTTTTTCTTGAAAGTAATTGATCCCTCTATGCAGAATTCTGGATGTGAAGGAGACACCTATATTGCAAAAATACACTCAAGAAAGCCCCAAAAAGTTGGCAAGATTTCTCTCCATGTCGTTGAGTTTTTGATCATTAGGCCCTAGGTCTGTCTCTCTTTAGGTCTCTCTCTTTTTCTTTCTCTCTCTCTCGCTCTCTCTCTCAATTTAGGCCTCTCTCGGTCTCTCTCTCGCTCTCTGTCTCTGTCTTTCTAGGTCTCTCTCTCTGTCTGTCTCTCTCTCTCTCTAGCAATCAAACTAAAAAAACACAGACATTCCAAAGCTTCTCTATTAAAGAATAAATTATGTTATGTTCTATTGTATTATATTATTAAGTTCTTTGGGGAGGGGAGTTACATTTCAAAATTTCCATTCTATTTTTTTTGTATTGCTATGCATGTTTTATATATTGATATTTTTCTGTTTTACTCCTATATTAAATTGTCCTTTCATGAAAGTGACGTTTCTTCTCTTTTTCTACTAGTTATGTAGTTCTTTGTTTAACCAAGTATTCTATTCTGAAAAGATTGTTTGCTGCATGAACACTATACTTTGACAAGAAAAACTTTCACATTCATACTAGCACAGAATTGTATTATGACCTTTCAGAAGTTATTTTCTTGGTAGGTAAAAATGTGGTTGCTTTCTAGGCTTTCACGGTTACAGAATAGCTTCTAGGCTGCTAAAGTTATCTCAATTTACCTTCCCATACAGGGCAGGTGTGGTCTTCTAAATGCACATCTTCATGTGGACGCTCCTCCACCCATCTCTAAAATGGACGTTAAAGGGACGTAAAACCCAATTTTTTTCTTTCATGATTTAGATAGAACATAAAATTTTAAACAACTTTCTAATTTACTTCTATTATCATATTTTCTTTGTTTTCTTGTTATCCTTATTTGAAAAGCAGAAATGTAAGCTCAAGAGTGTGTACGTGTCTGCAGCACAATATAGCAGCAGTTTTGCAACAATGTTAGCAGGAGCACTAGATGACAGCACTATTTCCTGTCATATAGTGCTTCAGGAATGTGCACGCTACCTACCTAGGTATCTCTTTAACAAAGAATAACATGAGAATGAAACATTTTTGATAATAGAAGTAAATTGGAAACTTTTAAAAAAAATTATTTTCTATCTGAATAATGAAATAATTTTTTTGGGTTTAATGTCCCTTTAACCCTTTGAGTGCTAATGACGGCTCTGAGCCGTCACAGAGTTTCCCACTCTGGTGCTAATGACGGCTCAGAGCCGTCACTAGCACTCTCCCACCTTGAGGGAGATCTGGGGGCTCCCACCCGCTCCTAAACAAGATGTGGTGGTAGAGGAGGGAGGGGGGAATAATGTTGGGAAAGGGATCTGGGAGGGGGAGAGGGTATTGAGGGGGGCTGCTACACTACAGAAAAAAGGGATATAGATTTTAAAAAAAGGGCAAATTTTGTTGCAAAGTGGGTAGCTGCCAGTACCCAAAATGGCGGCAAATAGTTAGAGGAGGAGGGTTACATATATGTCTGCTATTCCTGAACAAAGGGGATCCCAAAGAAGCATTTACAACCATTTGTGCCATAATTGCACAAGCTGTTTGTAAATAATTTCTGTTTGATACCTAAAGTTAGTGAAAAAGTGAGAACTTTTTTTATTTGATCGCATTTGGCGGTTAAATGGTGGCTTGAAATATACCAAAATGTGCCTAGATCAATACTTTGTGTTGCCTACTAAAAAAAATATATACATGTGAAGGGTTATTCAGGAATTCCTGACAGATATCAGTGTTCAACTATCGCTAATTTTGAAAAAAAAAAATGGTCTGAAAATAGCAAAGTGCTACTTGTACTTATTGCCCTATAACTTGGAAAAAAAAGCAAAGACCATGTAAACATTGGGTATTTCTAAACTCAGGAGAAAATTTAGAAACTATTTAGAATGGGTGTTTTTTTGTGGTTGTAGATGTGTAACAGATTTTGGGGGTCAAAGTTAGAAAAAGTGCATTTTTTTCCATTTTTTCATCATATTTTATAATTTTTTTTATAGTAAATTATATGATATAATGAAAATAATGGTATATTTAGAAAGTCCATTTAATGGCGAGAAAAACTGTATATAATATGTGTGGTTACAGTAAACGAGTAAGAGGAAATTTACAGCTAAACACAAACACAACAGAAATATCAAAATAGCCCTGGTCCCAAACGGTAAGAAAATTGAAAAGTGCTGTGGTCACTAAGGGGTTAAACAATAACATTTTTGGGGCTTACTGTTTCTTTAAATTATAGTGATGTGCTCAATTCAAATCAAGTGAATAGCACAAATCTACATTACTAACAATCATATATTATATTGCATTACATAAAATGTGGTCCTGTATACATAAATATGTTGGTTTTATTGAATGCATACAATAAATAAATACACGTGAATATAAATGTCGGTATATGCCTAAAATATCTATACTGTTATCCTAACATGTTAAGATAATTCTACCTTAATCTTTTTATCTCCCTACATTAATAAATGATAACTATACAAACTTGCACTTTAGAGACACCTATTTTACAAGAGGAACACCAATGTCCACAAGAGGATTACTGTGTATTAGAAGAGCAAACTGTGCAGAAGAGTGTAGAACAAGGAACCGCTTGGACAACTGAGTATACCCAGCAACTGCCTGTAGCCGTTCAGGGTGACAATAACAGTCAATGGGCACCATCAGAGCCACCGCCAAACTCTGCAGTGCCCTCCAGTGGTCACATCTATGAAGATCAGCAAATCAATGGTAAGTCCACAATAGCTCCAACAAATACCTAATATACCTTTTCTTTTATAATTCAGTTCTGTGTTGTTTGTTTAAAGAGACAGTCTAGTCAAAAATAAACTTTCATGATTTAGATAGAGCATGCAATTTTAAGCAACTTTGTAATTTACTCCTATTATAAATTCTCCTTCTTTTTCCTGGTATCTTTATTTTAAAAAGCTGGAAAGTAAGATTAGAAGCTGACCCATTTTTTGTTCAGCACCCTGGGTACCGCTTGCTGATTGGATGCCTACATTAAGACACCAATTAGCAAGCGTTACTCAGGTGCTGAACCAAAAATGGGCCGGCTCATAAGCTAACATTCCCGCTTTTTCAAATAAAGATAGCAAGAGAATGAAGAAAATTGATAATAGGAGTAAATTAGAAAGTTGCTCAAAATGGCATGCTCTATCTGAATCATGAAAGTTTATTTTTGACAAGACTATTCCTTTAAGTTCAGCTGCTACTAACAGTACATTTATGACTGTGCTTGTAAAGGGACACTAAACCCAAACATTGTCTTTAATGATTCAGATAGAGAATACAATTTTAAACAACTTTTCCAATTTACTTCTATTATCTATTTTGGTTCATTCTTTAGATATTCTTTGTTGAAGAAATAGCAATGCACGTGGGTGAGCCAATCACACGAGGCATCTATGTGCAGCCACCAATCTGCAGCTCCTGAACCTATCTAGATATGCTTTTCAGCAAACGATAGCAAGAGATTGAAGCAAATTAGATGATAGAAGTAAATTAGAATGTTGTATAAAATTGCATTCTCTATCTGAATCACAAAAGAAAAAAATTGGGTTTTATATCCCTTTAAAGGGACAGTCAAGTAAAAAAAAAAATAAGGCATGTAATTTTAAACAACTTTTCAATTTACTTTTATTACCAATTTTGCTTTGTTCTCTTGTTCTCTTGGTATTCTTAGTTGAAAGCTAAACCTAGGAGGTTCATATGCTAATTTCTTAGACCTTGAAGACTGCCTCTAATCTGAATACATTTTGACCACTAGAGGGCATTAGTTCACATGTTTCATATAGATAACATTGAGCTCATGCACGTAAAGTGACCTAGGAGTGAGCACTGATTGGCTAAACTGCAAGTCTGTCAAAAGAATTGAAATAAGGGGGCAGTCAGCAGAGGCTTAGATACAAGATAATCACAGAGGTAAAACGTGTATTGTTATAACCGTGTTGGTTATGCAAAACAGGGGAATGGGTAATAAAGGGATTATCTTTCTTTTTAAACAACAAAAATTCTGGTGTTGACTGTCCCTTTAACAATGTTATACATTGATGAGCACTAGAGGGCAGCATCATTTGCAAATGGAAACACTGCCGGGATCTAGGTATGCTCATCAACAAAGTACATTTGATAATATAACTAGAACCTATTAACCAAACCGAGTGCTTATTCTAGGGGGCGCAATAAGGAGAACTAATAAACAAAATAAAAGTAGATATACTAAATAGTATGAAAAAGGGCACAGTGTGAATGTATACAAACAATACAAAGATGCAATATGATATTAAATATGAAACAAACAATATAACAAAAATATAAAATATTATGAAATATATAATAAAAAATTAAAAAAAAGTAATAAAAAAGTCCAGTTTGGTCTTATCTGTGTGGGTCACAATCCTGCAAGATGTCCCAAAGGTACATAGTCTTTTAGGTCTAAGGTAACACGCCTGTGTATTGAAGATGTTACAGAAATCACACTCAGGGTTAGGAGTCAGCTCTTTGCCGCATGGATGGTCAGGATATAAATTTTCTTTGTGTAAAGGAATCACAAAAGACAAAGGCCCTTCCTAGTGTGATAAAGTTATGGATAAACGAGATGCTGTGAATGCCAAATTTATACTCACAGATAACAGCACTCAGTTGTGCTAGTAGAGGCAGACTGGGAACTCTGTGTCCCAGCTCACTGTTAGCAAAGGAATAGCAGGTCTCTCCAATGTCCAAAGTGGACCGAATGAGCTCAGACTCTCAGTGTATGATAAAAATCCCAAAATGTATTGGTATAGTAAAATGTCAAACAGATGACAATAAAATAAAAGAACAATAAGCAACGCGTTTCTCAGACAGCAGTCTGGCATTCACAGCATCTCGTTTATCCATAACTTTATCACACTAGGAAGCGCCTTTGTCTTTTGTGATTCCTTTACACAGAGGAAAACTGATAATATAACTAAACTGGAAAGTTGTTTTAAAAATGCACATTATGGGCCATATTACAAGTTGAGCAGTATTTACCGCTCCCAATCTAACTCCGTTAGAAGTAAGCTTTTTCTGCGTGTCTGGTAGCGCACATATTACAATGCTTCCGCTTGAGCGTTGATTGCGCTAGAAGTAAGCTTTTTGCGCACGTCAGGTTGTGCTCATATTACAAGTTGAGCAGTATTTAACGATCCCTATCTAACTCCGTTAGTAGTAAGCTTTTTCTGCGTGTCGGGTAGCGCACATATTACAATGCTTCCGCTTGAGCATTAATTGCGCTAGAAGTAATCTTTTTGCGCACGTCGGGTTGCGCTCATATTACAATGCTTCCGCTTGAGCGTTAATTGCGCTAGAAGTAATCTTTTTGCGCACGTCGGGTTGCGCTCATATTACAAATTGAAAGTAAACTGCTTTTGCGCTAACCTGACAAGCGCAAAAAGCCGAAGTTAAAATATTGCATGCTCGTTCACGTATTCCTTCATAGAAGTAAATAAAAAAAAAAAGTGGGGGAAAAACACCCTACTCACGTGCAAACCTGATCGCATAATCTCAAGTGTGCTAACCTGACATTAAAATATGAATATTTCACATTCCAATGTTCTTCACATAGAATAATATGTTTATTCATAAATACATATTTCTACATATATCTGATGTTTTTTTTTGGCACAATATGTAGCTATAAATATACAAATATATATAGTAATAATATAATTAACAGTGTTACAAAATCAAACCACTGAAACATTTGTAAAATAAAATACTATACAACACCATACACTATAGTATGTGATGATGGAATATTATCAGAAGATCTTCCTTATACCTCAAAGAAAATGGAAAGAAACTTCCATAGTGTTAAAATGTTGGAAAAAAAAATGCCTTTAAAAACAGTTGTAAATTTACTCTTATGATGTAGAGCTACTATAGCCCTAAGTGATGCGCTCAGTACATATGGATCCAAACTCAGTGCTGTTTCAGGGGGTTCATATATTTATTATCAATATCTGTATAAGATTAAAAACGATGTCCTTGTTTTTATAAAAACATATTGGCAAACAAATGTGGCAATCAAACTTAAGTCACTTCAGGGTCCAAACCGCCTTTGTGGAATCACTTATTAGGACCTTTTTGGCAGCAGTGTTAAAGGGACACAGCTGCCAATTTTTTTTTATTAATTTAATTTTTATTGTTTAAAAAGATAGATAATCCCTTTATTTACCATTCCCCAGTTTTGCATAACTAACACATTTTTTACCTCTGTGATTACCTTGTATCTAAGCCTCTGCAGACTGCCCCCTTCTTTCAGTTCTTTTGACAAATTTGCATTTTAGCCAATCAGTGCTGACTCCTAGGTAACTCCACGTGCATGAACACAGTGTTATCTATATGGCACACATGAACTAGCGCCCTGTAGTTGTGAAAGAAATTGAAAATGTATTCAGATAAGAGGCGGCCTTCAAGGCATAAGAAACCTGCATATGAGACTCCTAGGTTTAGCTTTCAACTAAAATGATTAAAATGAACAGTGCGCCAAAAAATACAGTGCTCTAAAATAAAGTGCTCTAAAATTCTTAACCATAAAGGTATTAAATACAGAACTAAAAACAATTATAAATTATTAGCCAACTATGTATTTTTGTATAGATGTGCAAAATGAAAAGTCTGTGAAAAAATCAAAGTTCAAAGTGTCTTAGCTTGATATTGTTGGGTGGATATTGCTAAGTGGGACCTGGGTGTTCAGAATACTCCCTCAGGCTCTGTCTGATGGTGGCTCGCGGCTTCTTCAATACTTTTGCTGGTGTCCCAAAAGAAAAAAATCTGTAGAAATATAGAAAGGAAAAGAAGGCGCCACCATAGTGTACGGTCAGTGGATACAACCAGGCTACAGATGCGCATGAACAACTGGTACTTACAAGCTCCTAGACACTTGAAAAGTGTCACAAACGCCTTCTGGAACTATTATGAGTCGTCCAGCTAACTCACACCTCCGTCCTTAATGGCCCGTTCTCTAGGATGTTCAGGTGGATGTCGGATGGCTTTCTCTGCCGATCACAATCTGCTCACACAGGATACAGTCTTTCTGTATGTATAGCCAAACCCGGTCGGCTCTAGTATGAAGTTTAAACCGTATTGTGCTGTGGACAGCAAACTTCAAAAAGTATATGAAAAACTGCTGCAGCTGAATGAAATAAAGTTTGTGGATCCAAAGTCTTGATAAAATTACTTTATTTGTAATAAAACACAACGTTTCTCGGTCTTGGATGACCGTTTCATCAGGTGTATATTGACAACAGTGAAACCACGAACTTTTATTGCCGAGTTTTCGGCGTCTTCTGCTTCTCAGTGCGCATGTGTGGAGGTGTGTCCGGACCTCATATTTCTCATTGGGCAAACCGATATGGGTGTTTAGTTATTTTGGCGAATCAATGGACAAGCCAGAAAGGGTGTGTACTTATTATGGCGAATCAATGATTACAATCTCATGCCTATAACAAACCCAAAAATAAAATAAACAGGACTTATGACTCGCAGCCAACACCAATAAGAAATTGATCTAAATCTGGATATAATCCAGATATAGAATTTGGAATTAAGCATTAAATACAAGTCCGGACTCACATTCACATATGAGGCATGTTATGCACACTGCATATATAGCCCACGTGTGCGGGCTCGATACTATCGATATAATTTGTTATACATATTCAGATACAACTTACTAGATACATCCTTAAAATTTCACGGTTAAAAACAAAACAATACACCATGAATAAAATAATTAGGACATGGAAAGAGTATAACAGTCAGTTGCAAATAGTAACTCACTGATTGCACAGTGTACATTTAAATCGAGGATACATAACTTTCCTAATGGTCAAATATCTAAAGGTATAGAACTCTTGTAGACCTCGCAAGTGTTACACTTAAAGTAACTGTAAACTCTAGGAACCAAATATTACTGACAATATGTCAAGCATTATGATCACAATATATAAAAATATATATATATAAAAAAACCAACATTTAAAATAAATTATATAAAACATATACATATAATAAAAATGATATAAAAAGGATGCTTGTTAAAGTACAAACCAAAAATCAAAATATATATATATATATACACATCCGTGAATACACATACATATATACACCCACACATACATATACATATATAGACATATATATATCCCTGTAACCAGGATCACACAACATGTGCCTACCTATAACCTGTGAGTTTTAATGTAGGTTGATTGTATTATTATGTGAACCTAGCATGACAATAGTAATGAGTGTAAAGTTCTAATTTTATGACCTATAATTCCAACCTAATGGATGGTGGATACTGATATTGAACTTGACTCTACCCTTAGCCTTGAACTATGTGTTGTTGTCAGTTGAATGCGGCCATATCGATATTTGCATTTAAGCCACCGGGATACAGGGTCTTGAGTTTCCATATCCAAAAGGTCTCCCTCTGTCTCAAATGCAAAAATCTATTTCTACCCCACTTGGGAACTATAAGTTCTAAGGGAAAAATACTGAAGGTGTTGGAGTCTCCTCTATGGCATTCCGCAACATGTCTTGGGACACTGTGGTTTTTAATATTTTTATCAATATTTCTCTTATGTTCCCCCCATCTTTTTTTGAGGGGTCTGGAGGTCCTGCCAACATATTGGACCCCACAGCTGCATTCCAACATGTACACCACAAAAGAGGAATCACAAGTACAATGGTTTGTAATGTGGAATATTTCTTTAGTTACAAAGGATGTGTATTCAGTTCTCTTATCATTTGTGAATGCACAAAGTCCACAATTGGGGCGACTACACTTAAAAAAACCAGGTTTCCCTATCGGATTACTTCTAATTATATTTCTATTGATGTTCTTACTGGTATCCTTAGGGTAAAATTTCTTCATTACGATTTTACTGGGTGCAAGTTTACTCTTCAGGGTCGGCGCTCTTCTAAAAGTGCAATTGGGAGAAACACCTATATTCTCTTTTAATAAAGGATCCCCTATTAAAATGTGCCAGTATTTGCTAAGAATGTTTCTAATTTTGTGGTGGTTATTATTGTATTGTGTAATGAAGCGTACTTCCTTCGATGGTCTTCTAGTTTTATTAGCTAATTCAACTCCTGTTTGTACAACCTGTGGGGTAATTTCTTTGTTTGTATATTTAACAAAAAAATCTTCTCTGCACTTGTGTCTGGCTTTCAAATAGCTTTCTTCCACTAGGGTATTTGGGTATTTTTTATCCAAAAATCTATTTTTAAGAATTTCGGCTTGACTGTCAAATGTACTTAAATTCGTGCAGTTTCTTCTTATCCTGCAAAACTGATTCTAAGGAATGTTTTCTTTCCAGGGCTTGTGGTGGTTACTCCTATAATTAAGATAACTGTTGGCATCAACTGAAGAAAGCTATTTGAAAGCCAGACACAAGTGCAGAGAAGATTTTTTTGTTAAATATACAAACAAAGAAATTACCCCACAGGTTGTACAAACAGGAGTTGAATTAGCTAATAAAACTAGAAGACCATCGAAGGAAGTACGCTTCATTACACAATACAATAATAACCACCACAAAATTAGAAACATTCTTAGCAAATACTGGCACATTTTAATAGGGGATCCTTTATTAAAAGAGAATATAGGTGTTTCTCCCAATTGCACTTTTAGAAGAGCGCCGACCCTGAAGAGTAAACTTGCACCCAGTAAAATCGTAATGAAGAAATTTTACCCTAAGGATACCAGTAAGAACATCAATAGAAATATAATTAGAAGTAATCCGATAGGGAAACCTGGTTTTTTTAAGTGTAGTCGCCCCAATTGTGGACTTTGTGCATTCACAAATGATAAGAGAACTGAATACACATCCTTTGTAACTAAAGAAATATTCCACATTACAAACCATTTTACTTGTGATTCCTCTTTTGTGGTGTACATGTTGGAATGCAGCTGTGGGGTCCAATATGTTGGCAGGACCTCCAGACCCCTCAAAAAAAGATGGGGGGAACATAAGAGAAATATTGATAAAAATATTAAAAACCACAGTGTCCCAAGACATGTTGCGGAATGCCATAGAGGAGACTCCAACACCTTCAGTATTTTTCCCTTAGAACTTATAGTTCCCAAGTGGGGTAGAAATAGATTTTTGCATTTGAGACAGAGGGAGACCTTTTGGATATGGAAACTCAAGACCCTGTATCCCGGTGGCTTAAATGCAAATATCGATATGGCCGCATTCAACTGACAACAACACATAGTTCAAGGCTAAGGGTAGAGTCAAGTTCAATATCAGTATCCACCATCCATTAGGTTGGAATTATAGGTCATAAAATTAGAACTTTACACTCATTACTATTGTCATGCTAGGTTCACATAATAATACAATCAACCTACATTAAAACTCACAAGTTATAGGTAGGCACATGTTGTGTGATCCTGGTTACAGGGATATATATATATATGTCTATATATGTATATGTATGTGTGGGTGTATATATGTATGTGTATTCACGGATGTGTATATATATATATATTTTGATTTTTGGTTTGTACTTTAACAAGCATCCTTTTTATATCATTTTTATTATATGTATATGTTTTATATAATTTATTTTAAATGTTGGTTTTTTTATATATATATATTTTTATATATTGTGATCATAATGCTTGACATATTGTCAGTAATATTTGTTTCCTAGAGTTTACAGTTACTTTAAGTGTAACACTTGCGAGGTCTACAAGAGTTCTATACCTTTAGATATTTGACCATTAGGAAAGTTATGTATCCTCGATTTAAATGTACACTGTGCAATCAGTGAGTTACTATTTGCAACTGACTGTTATACTCTTTCCATGTCCTAATTATTTTATTCATGGTGTATTGTTTTGTTTTTAACCGTAAATTTTAAGGATGTATCTAGTAAGTTGTATCTGAATATGTATAACAAATTATATCGATAGTATCGAGCCCGCACACGTGGGCTATATATGCAGTGTGCATAACATGCCTCATATGTGAATGTGAGTCCGGACTTGTATTTAATGCTTAATTCCAAATTCTATATCTGGATTATATCCAGATTTAGATCAATTTCTTATTGGTGTTGGCTGCGAGTCATAAGTCCTGTTTATTTTATTTTTGGGTTTGTTATAGGCATGAGATTGTAATCATTGATTCGCCATAATAAGTACACACCCTTTCTGGCTTGTCCATTGATTCGCCAAAATAACTAAACACCCATATCGGTTTGCCCAATGAGAAATATGAGGTCCGGACACACCTCCACACATGCGCACTGAGAAGCAGAAGACGCCGAAAACTCGGCAATAAAAGTTTGTGGTTTCACTGTTGTCAATATACACCTGATGAAACGGTCATCCAAGACCGAGAAAGGTTGTGTTTTATTACAAATAAAGTAATTTTATCAAGACTTTGGATCCACGAACTTTATTGCATTCAGCTGCAGCAGTTTTTCATATACTTTTTGAAGTTTGCTGTCCACAGCACAATACGGTTTAAACTTCATACTAGAGCCGACCGGGTTTGGCTATACATACAGAAAGACTGTATCCTGTGTGAGCAGATTGTGATCGGCAGAGAAAGCCATCGGACATCCACCTGAACATCCTAGAGAACGGGCCATTAAGGACGGAGGTGTGAGTTAGCTGGACGACTCATAATAGTTCCAGAAGGCGTTTGTGACACTTTTCAAGTGTCTAGGAGCTTGTAAGTACCAGTTGTTCATGCGCATCTGTAGCCTGGTTGTATCCACTGACCGTACACTATGGTGGCGCCTTCTTTTCCTTTCTATATTTCTATAGCTTTCAACTAAGAATACCAAGAGAACAAAGCAAAATTGATGATAAAAGTAAATTGGAAAGTTGTTTAAAATGACACTCCCTATCTGAATCATGAAACTTTATTTTTGACTAGACTGTCCCTTTAACTTCAGGCTAGTGTTTGATTGAACCCGTAGGCGTGCCCCTCCTTGTGACATGTGAGTTTGGCTATTGATAAATAATTGCAGTAAAAAGGATGTTAATTTATTTTAAAAAACGTTTAGACTTGGCTACCATGTTATTCAATATCAATGCAACAGAAATGTTTTGTAATTACAAGGTGTTTACTGTCCCTTTAAACTTTCATGATGCAGATTAATTCAATAATAGTAGTACATTTAAAAGTGACACAAAACACATTTTTTATCTTTTATTAATCAGATAGAACCAACAAATAAAACAGCTTTCTATTTTACTTCAATAGTAAAATGAACTTTGTTCTTTTGGTATTCTTTGTTAAAGAACATACCTAGGTAGGCTCAATAGCAAGTACGTGTCCTTGGCCACTAGATGGCCAACAATGTATAACATTGTTGTAAATATTGTTGCAAACACTGCTGCCATATAGCGTATGTGGCACACTTTTTATCCTAACTAGGTATTCTCTTCAACAAAGGATTTCAAGAGAACAAAGTATATTTTATAATAGAAGTAAATTGGAAATTTGTTCCATGCTCTGTCTGAATCATGACAGTTTAATATTTTTAGTTTAGTTGTCAGATAAAATATATAGATTTTTGCTGGAAAAATATCTGTTTATAATTATCACAAATATAATTTATCTAACCAGTAGATTGTCAACCCCGTTTTTTGCACATGCCCCTCCTTATTACCAGAACATTTTATCTTCTCAAATGATTCCTCTATAACTTAGTTTCTCAACCTGTGGTACGTGTACCCCTGGGGATACTTGGGGCATTGCCAAGGGGTATTCCAAGGATTGGCCTTCATTATTTATTTCCCTCATGTAGCTATTGGGAAACATCACATATCAAAGAAAACTGTTTCTCATTTCTACCCTTGAGTCCTCCTAATAGGGCATAGTGTGAGTATTTCCACAACTGGGTTGGATGACTGCTCAATCACTGATTCACCTCAAATTGGTAAAACCTTAGATTCTGGCTTTTCTTCACAAATGGAAAGAGTCCACAGCTGCATTCATTACTTTTGGGAATTAAGAACCTGGCCACCAGGAGGAGGCAAAGACACCCCAGCCAAAGGCTTAAATACCTCTCCCACTTCCCCTATCCCCCAGTCATTCTTTGCCTTTCATTCCAGGAGGTTGACAGAAAAGTGTCAGAAGTTTCCGATAGTCTCTTATTGAGGATAGTACTCTTCGGCATGGGACTGGAGTTTTAAGTAGTCCAGTCAGTCTCTCAGTGAGAGCATGGGTGAAAGTTAGAGTCCACAGATGCAGGTAGAGTCTTTCTGCGAAACCATCCAGACTCATATTAAGAGCTCCACAAGCAATCATCATCGACGAGTTTTGTCGCCTGCTTTCTTCTCTCAAGTCCATGGCAGAGGCGATGCTACTATCTGTCACACTTGAAGGGCCGTGTTCCTGTTCCACGGCGTTGATTCTGGTAAGATCGTTTCATGTTACCTTCATTATGATTCTCTTGTATTACAAAGTTTTCCCGAGAGGCTACCACCTTGCGGGACTAACTATAACTCAGGGTCTCATTGAGGCTCCTTTTGTATCTTGGAATCAAGGGTTAATATCTCCCGAGGGTGGTTATTGAACAGGTTTTTTTTAATCAGGTTTGTTATGTGATTCAACCTGCTTATGTGTAGTGTTACTTAGGCTCTTGGCTATGGAACATAAAAGCCTTTGGAACTGACACAGCCTTTATGGTTGAGTGCGCTTTTTCTGGACCGCACAATGCACCTGGTGACCGGGCGTGGTCACGTTTTTTGCTTTCCATTTCCGCTTTTCTGACAGTGTGGCGACAGAAAATTTCTGGTCTGCTGGTGTCTGGGTCCTAGGAGGTGGTGAGTGCCCCAGCCTTTGTGGGTGTCAGGTGCCGTTTTCAGTTTCTTTTTTGGTCTGTTTTTTGTATCCAATATCCCAGTTATGGAGGACTCTGATATTGTGGAGACTAATGTCTCTGACTCAGATTCTGTTTCTCATGAGGAATACGAGTTGGCCCAGGTGATACATGCCCTTCAGTTATAGTCAGAATGCCATTTTAGAGTGCTCAATTCCTCGGGATTGGGGAATCAAGGGGCTGCTGAGCCATCCGTCTCTGGGGTTCCGTTCCCCGAGTGGCAAGTTCCTTACCACCAACTCTTACTACACATCCAGGTAACCCAGATTTTGCTTATCCTTTTCTGGAAGGTGGCTTGTTCCCACCGGAGGTTATGGCACGTTTTCGCATGTCCATTGTTATGGCGCTGGCGCATCTGCAACTACCAGAGATGTGTTACGATATTGTATGTGTTCTGTTGACCGGGGCTCTTCAGGCATGGGATGGCCTGCTCAGCTCTCCGGGGGAACAACTGTCCCTGATGCTGTCGTCTTCTGCTCCGGCGAAGGCCTTTCGTTATAGACTGGTGTGCCTTCGTGTCCTTTTGAGGCACATTCTGGCGTTATTGGAGGATCCAATCCTTAACGGATTCGGTAATTCTCAGTCTTCTACTTCGAACGGCTTGCAGAATTAGCTATATGAGGATGAAGTAATCTTCTTGTAGCCTGGCTTATTAAGTATCCTTGTCAGTCCTGAGCTGGAAGAACGTGATCCCGGTCCTGCTGGTGTGTCTGTTCTTCTTGGGCAATAACCTACGGGTTGTCTTAGCTTTTATTTTCATCCGGGCTCATGTTTATGTTTTTCCTTCGGTAATTTTTCTTGAATCGATACTCACAATTTTTGATTGCTCAGTTTACTTCTACGGAAGTTTGTTTAAGGACATGTTTGTCCTATGTTTGTTTGCTGTTTATTCTCCATCTCTGGGGATGACTGTTTGCGGACTTGACAGTATGACAGTATCGACCCTGAGTTTCAGGCTGGTCCTGATTGGGTTCGGACCCTTTTGTCTTGCGGCCTATTTCAGACACGTGGTGCCGGATCTGCCTGGCTGGTCCGGTTGAGGTGTTGAGTGTTTCACATAATTTTTTTGTGTTATTCCTTGTTTTTCTTTTACAAGTTCAGCTAAGCATTCTTTGAGGGCCTGAGGGCCTGAGGGTCCGCGAGGCGTGGGGGATTGGTTCAGTCCTTGCTAGCCTCTCTAGCTGGTTGACTGGGACTCGGAAAGTTCCACTGAGACACACTCTGTTTTCCGTTATTTCGTTAGGATTGGGAGTGTTTCCTTTCCCACGTGGGTTGGAAGGTGGAGGACTCAGGGCCTCCTTGACGCCGTCTCTTACGGTCTTGCCTTTCAGGGGCTCCTTGACATTGTCCTCTTTGGACTTGTTCCTTTAGAGGTTCTCTTCCCTCGGGTCGAGATTTTTGGGCCTTGTCTGTTTCTCCTTAGCAGTTTTGACCGCCTTTATGGGGAGGGCCATGTGGTTTTTCCTTCTTTGGGAGTTTATTGTTTCCCTATCGGGAACGTTAAGCTATGTTGTCTCTTTCTCCGAGCTAAGCTTAGGGGTTTTGTTCTACCAGGGTTTGGGATGCTCTGCATTCTTTTTCCTTGGGTGTGGTCCTCTGGTTGTGTATTCTGAGGAGATATGGAGACTTGCCTTTGTTCTACTCGCTTTTCGAGTGACTTTGTTCCTCAAGTTTCTCCCTTGGTCTCTAGAGTTTTGGCACGCCTCTGTCGTGCTCCAGCTCCTTTTTGGAGTGCTGGGACTCTAGTAGGTGGTGTTCTCTTCCTTTTGGGTTGAGATTTGTGAGTGAGTCTTGTTTCCATTCTCCGGGTTAGTCCGGGTGTTCCCCTGTAAGGTTTGATTTTTTCAGACGGGGTATTCGTGTTCCCTGGGGTGTTGTTTGTTTTAAACAATTCTGGGGCTCAGACCTATGGTTTGGTTTGGGATCTTTCTGGATGTCTGGAAACGTATGATCTTGTGGCTGGTTCGAGGAGATCCAGTTTTTTCCAGGGAACATAGGCTATGGCCTAAGGACTGGCTGGTTGAGCCTGCTAGCAGCTTTGCTCCTTTTGGACTACCTTGTCCTTTGCATGATGTATTCTCTCCTTCGGGGGGAGTTCTTCTGTGTTCATCAGGACATCTGTATGATTTTCATTCGGTTTTTGTTTTCAGACTAGGGTTCATGTCTTTTGAACATGTGCGCTGTTCTTATATGTGCCCTTCCATTTGGGGGGGTTGTTTGTCCTTCTTATGGAAAGTTTTTTTTTTCCTCTCTCTGGAGGTTTGTTGTCCTGTCCTGTGTGCAGGAGATGGAACAGGTGTTTTTATCCTGTAAGAGTGAGCAGTTTGCTCTTCTGGGCTTGTTTTGTTACATCTGTGGAAATTGGAATCTCCATGTTGAGACTGTCAGTTATGCTGGGTCGTCATAGGGACATCTCCTATGGGGTTCTCTTTAGGAGTACCTATTTGGAGGAACTCTTGGGTTTGCACCCGAGTTCTATTGGGGTGGCCGAGTTCACCCCATTCCGTCCTTCCCTAGGGTAGGGATATGTTGGTTAGCTCCACCGTTTCAGAAGCTGAAGTTTGGGGGTTTGGACCCAGGCAACAGTTCCTGCTTTCTAATATCAGGTATGCTTCTGGTGTTAGCTAGTCTTCCAAAACGGAAGTTTTTAAAGGTTGGTGATTGGGGTCCTTTTTGTTCCCCTGTTTTTTCAGACCTGCCTGTCTCTTGGGCTGGTCCGGTGTGGAGCAGGATCTGCGATCTGTTGGTGCTTATTCCAAATTCAAGATATTCTAGAGGACTGACGGCTTTTGGATAGCCTGTGATGTGCCCACTGTTAGTGGATGTTTAGCAGTCTGTTGATTAGGGTTCATATCTCTTTTCAGCTACTCCTATTTGCCAGGCAAGTATTATATTTCAGAGTCATCCTGGTATGACTGTGGCGTGTGATGTTGTCTCAGGTGTTCGCTTATTTGAGTTTGCTGCACGTGTTCAATCTCTGAATATTTCGATATTCTGGGTTGGCTTGTGACTTGAGGACTCTTGTCTTCAGTTGTCTTTATGGTGCGGTTGCATTGTATTAGGAGAAGTTTTTCTTCTTGGTTTCAGGTTCCCAGTTTTAACCTTGTGGTTTCTGTACGATCCGGGGTCTGGGCGTTGCCTGTCTTGTTTTCTTAAGACCGGTTCAGGTCTCTGTGGGCTTGGCTTGGGCTTGGGGTTCCTTATTTTTCTTTGGAACTGGTTGCACCCTATTTAAGCCTTAATGTTCTTCCGTGTCTTCTCCTTTTTTTGGTAGTTTTTAGTAGTTGATCCCTTTCTCTTGTAAGGGGTGTGTTGTTAGGGACCGACTGCTGGGCGGCGGGGTCTCCTGGAGGCGTGGTGGCTCAGTCGAGTCTCTCTGCGGTCTCTAGCTAGGCTTATGGACTATCTGCGGGTCTGTGTCCTTGGGGGCCTTTCATTTTCAACGTTTTCTCGGCTTCGGACGACGCAGGTTTTTTTTTGGGTAGGGTTGCAGGCCTGGTGCCCTCAGAATGGGCCACCTTTTGTACCCTCCCATTTTTGCATTCAGTGTCCTCTATAGCTTGTGTATTGTTTTCCCAAAAGTAATGAATGCAGCTGTGGACTCTTTCCAATTATGCTTACCTGATAATTTTTCTTCAGATGGAAAGAGTCCACAGCTCCCCGCCCGTGTTTTTTTCCGGTGGGGCGTCTGTTATTTTTATTCTTCTGGCACCTTTTCATCCTGATATTTCTTCTACTGTTCCTTGTTCCTCGGCAGAATGACTGGGGGATAGGGGAAGTGGGAGAGGTATTTAAGCCTTTGGCTGGGGTGTCTTTTCCTCCTCCTGGTAGACAGGTTCTGAATTCCTAAAAGTAATGAATGCAGCTGTGGACTCTTTCCATCTGAAGAAAAGAAAATTATCAGGTAAGCATAATTTATGTTTTTTTAGTGACATATGAGGGCAGAAGTTGAGCTTCACCGATATGAACAGAGAAAGTGTATTACTGTGACCAAGGGGCCGATTTATCAAACAGTCAATCGGCCCCAATGCATCTGTTTCCGTGCGAGCCTTGAGGCTCGCCAGAAACAGGAGTTGAGGAGCAGCGGTCTTAAAGGAACAGTAAACGTTCAGAATAATGTTATATAATTCTGCACACAGTGGTCAAGTAGCGGGAGCGAGCTACATTTAGTCAGATAGCGCGACCAGGCGTGCTGTGACTAGCCAGCAAGCCTGCAAAGCGCTTTGGATATCCAAGACCTGCTTAGTAGATCCTGGAGCGGAGTCCAACGTTACACTTCAAAATCTAGAAATACTTTATTTTAGCGGTAACTTAAAAAATGTAATGTTATATAATTCTGCACTGTGTGCAGAATTATATAACATTATTTTGAATGTTTACTGTCCCTTTAAATCCGCTGCTCCTTAACTCATATGCGTCCTCTGAGGCGGAGGACAGCCCCTGCTAGCCTCTGAGGCGGTGGACAGCCCCTGATTGGCCACAAATCTGCAGGGGGCTGCATTGCACAAGCAGTTAACCAGAACTGCTTGTGCAATGTTATATGCTGACAGCGTATGCTGTCGGCATTCAGCGATGTCTGGTGGACATGATCCCCCAGACATTGATAAATCGTCCCCCAAGTGTCACAGAGACAAGTGTCAGATAAATGTGCCACTGTGAAATAGGTAACGTGCAGCATACTAAAGTGCGCTGCAGTAAAACAAGACGGATAAACTGTGCAAGAAATGGTTATTAAAAATTGAAAGACGGTACCGTAAATGTTACTTTCGTCATCATGCAGAAAAGAGTTTATTTACCTCTTAATATGTAAGAAGTACATTGATTGCAAATAATTATTAATATCAATGGACTATAGATATCTGTGTTTTATGTGTATATTATTCCCTGCTGTAATATTGCCAAATATTAAATTTCAGAAAACATAAAATAAAAAATTCTGATTCCTATATATTTACTTTATTATCATATTTGAAACAAGCTTGTTAAAGTGTCAGTAAATGAAGGTTTGTTACGGCTCACATATAGTTAGACTGTGATGTTCTGAGCACTAACATATCTTTTTTTTTTTAAATACGATATGTAAAAATGAAGTTATAGATTTTTAAAATGACCCAAAACGATAGTTATGTAAGTCCTATCTCGCCGCCCATCTAGCCGATCCTGCAGTGGAAGTGTTATCTCGGCTCACAGTTCGTCCCATGGGAAGAGCTAATAATTCCACTAGTAACTTCCATTAATCTTTGTTCACAGTCTATTTGCAGGCAAGCAATTCTTGCTGTGAACTCAAACTGCGCATGCCTTGCACTTGAGCTTAATGATAAACAATGCCTGTCAATCAAGGAATGAGACCCCTTATTACTCAAGGAGCTGTGCGATCGATTCATAGGGGATAGTTTAGGCAGATGCAGCCAAAAAAAAATAAACATTACATAACCGACATTGGGCGGCCAGAGTTAAGAATATGGAAGTAAGTTTACCGAATATTTTAATAATTTTCTACAATGTTTGGAAAGGTGAAATGCAGCTATATCATTATATTTACATGTGGCATTTAGAATTATTTAAAGAAAAAAGATACGTTTACTGTCCCTTTAAATGAAGTGATACACATGATTTCCATTTTTGCTCATGTAAAAGATTAATAATAGTTAGTTGTGCTACAGTTGGGGTACATAGAAATCAAATGAAAGCCTACAGGGGTACTTGCTACAAAAATTTTGAGAATCACAAATGTCTTTAAGGTAACATTTGAATGTATCATATGTCGGATTTCTCTGTCTGGTGGTATGTATTCTAGTGGAGTTTTACACATAAAAGATAATAAATAAATAATTTTCTGCTATAGCTGAACAATTTCCAAGCAAGCTTCATGAATTATTTTTGTTAGCGATGCTCAGAGAAAAACAAACACACAATATTTCCAAGATCGAAATGTGCTTTTGGTATCTCAGTGCTGTCTACAGAGAAGAGATTTTTTTTCCACATTTATAACAGTTTGTTTTTCTTTAGGAAAGTTCAGGCTGTAAAATGAATTAGTTACTTTTGTTTATGTTACTTAAAACGGATTTTCTCCGCTGGTAATAATGAACAAATGCGGAGAAAAGAATGTAGTAAATCAGTGCATTGTGGGTAATTAAAGGGGATCTGTAATAAAAACACTAGGGGCCGGATTTAACAAGAAGCGGATGCTGCTGAATCCGCTGAAGGTTCCGCGTTTTAGGTGACGGACTGCAATCATCCTGATGATGATTGACACCCCCTGCTAGCGGCAAATGTGCAGGGGTCGGCATTGCACAAGCATTTCACCACAAATGCTTGTGCAGTGTTAAATGCCGACAGCGTATGCTGTCAGCATTTTGCAAGGTTGAGCAGACATGATTCGCTACAGTGAGTCATGTCCGCTCGCCCTTTATTTAATCTACCCCAAAAGGCTGATTCCAATCTTGCAGATTTTTCTTTTTCAGTATGAGGAAAACTATTGTCCGTGTTTTTGTTGTTGTTTTTTTTTTAACAAAGTGACCATAATCGTCAAACACATTTGAGGGTGATAACTGCCACAAGATACAATCTCCATTTCCTTGCATTGGCAACCTCAATGAACTATAATGGCTGTCCATCAACAAACAATGTGTTACTGGAACTTCCCAAACACAGAGCTATAAGTAAACTTCTTTTATTCCAATCCTTGAACAGCAAGTAATAGGTTAAAATATAACAGACAGGATATAGATGCATATGTTCCAGAAATGTCTGATATAAAGGGTTTCACCACAGGCTCTTACACCCTACTTCTCAAGTACACACCGATTTCTACAAAGTTCTAGAATATTCTACTACATCCTATAGTGAAAATAAGTTCACTGTGTAAAATAAAGTGGGAGTGTTTAACAAAACATACATTTTGTGACATAAGACATTAAGGACTCCATGTACTAAGCAGTCAACAAGCTGACCGTCATTTTTTTTTGCGTCACAACTCGCGCACAAATAGGAAATTGTATGTACAAAGTAGTCCACTATTGCAAAACCCGCAGTTTTAAACTTGTCAGCCAATCCTCGATACCACTGTTTTTTTCAATGAAAAAAGTCTCATTTGACAACAAACTCGCAAATATCCTAATCTATACTATAATCGCGTTTGTAACGCGTCCGTTGTCAGTTGCTCACGCATCCTCAAAGGAATGTTGGCTGCGTGCAGCCAAAAGAATCCATCTGGTTGCAGCAAAGCTGCATCCAGGTGTTTTCCGAAAACCACCCTGCCATTTTCAGAATCCACCTGGATGCAGCGTAAGCTGCATACAGGTAAATTACGAAAATGAAAAATCCACCACCCTGCCAACGGGGAAGACCACTCTATGCCGCATTCGCTCCGGATGAAGATAGAAGATGATGGAGCCGCCTGGAAGAAGTCCTTCGCCGCCGGATTTCAGAAACAGTGAGTACCTATTTGGGGCTTAATCTTAGGCTTTTTTTTATTTGGGGGGGATTGACTTTTTTTTTTTTTAGATTAGGGTTTTTTGGGCTGTAAAAGAGCTGATTGCCCTTTTAAGGGCAGTAAAAGAGCTGAATGCCCTTTTAAGGGCAATGCCCATACAAATGCCCCTTTAGGGGTAATGGGTAGCTTAGGTTTTTTTTTAGACTTAGCTTTTTATATTTTTTTGTGTGGGGTTGGTTGGGTGGGGGCAATTGGTATTTATTTTTAGGTAAAAGAGCTGTTTAACTTAGGGCAAAGCCCTGCAAAAACCATTTTAAGGGCTATTGGTAGTTTAGTATTATATATGTGTTTTTTTTCAGGGGTATTAATTATTTTTTTTTGGATAGCTTTGTTTATTTTTTTGTAATTTTACATTTTTTTATTTTTTGTAATATTAGCTTTGGGGTTTGTATTTTTTAAAAATAGACTGCCCTCTGGGCAGGCTTATCGCCTAGTGTACTAATAAATCAATTTATCCACTCGCTATATTTTTCACTACCGCCTCGTGGATTTTGCCTAGGCAACTTTTCGGTGGCGGCCACTGTACAAAACTGTCAGGTATTCCACCTTAAACTGACTTGTGTGAATAACTTCCAATACCACCTTTATTCATTAGACCAACCTACCTACTCTATATCACCTGTCTTCTAACCTTAGACAAGTGCTTAGTTATTGAGTGTTATAGGAGTAACATAGTTGCTCTCTCTGCTTTATCCTAAGCTATTTTGGATTACAAATTACTATTCTGATCTCCTTTATCTACTGAGATATTTCAAGCTTCCTAAACAATAGGAAACTTTCCAATCATTAAACTGCCTGCAGCACAGGATCTTTACAAACTGGGAGGCTGATTCCCACTTCATTCTGACTCCCACAAGCTGCAGCAATCATCTCCTCTCAAAGGAAACAGTTGTGCTACAATACCAAACCTCTGCTCTTTTGTTTGTCATAGTCACTGTAACTAAGTCTGCTGCTGACTAATTACATTAAAGGCTCTAAGGAATAACAACCTGTAATTGAGTTCCAGTTTCCATACAGCCGCTCTGTCTCTTACCTGATTGCATTGCTTCACTGTTGCCTGTCAGCTGCAGATCAGATACTCTCCTCTCACTGAAAATAACTGCAAGCAAAGTGTCCTGAGGTTGTGGTAAGCATGAACATGTTCTAATTTGTATATATGTATATATGTGAAGTTTCTCATCACTGCAATTCGTTACTCATCTGGTATATGATATATATATATTAATTATATATATAGCTCTTCCTCATAGAGAGAGACATTCTTCTGATTTATTTCTGAGATCATAACCAGGTTCATACCTGAATATACCTCAACTGTATCTTACCAAAAATTCACTGTGAGCTAGCTGGTTGTCTTCCTGATAAGATAAATCTCAGCTCCATTGAGACATTTTATAACAGTTCCGCAGTTGCAGATCCAAACAACTGTCTTTCATCAGTTGAATCCTAACATAATAACTAAGCCAATAAAAATGGATCCAGTGGAACTGCCACGGATAGTGTATGGTTTATCTCAGAAAGTGGATCAAATGGGTCAAGCCCTCACTAACCTACAGGTTGAAAACGTAACCTTAAGGAAGATCATAAAGGATGCTATAACACCGAAGGCAACCACCTCTGAGAGCGTCCCTGAACCACACATCTCTCCTCCAGATGTTTTCTCAGGGGATAGACGGCTGTACAGGCAATTTAGAAATGCCTGTCTCCTTACCTTTACGTTAAAACCAAAAACCTATCCCACTGATAGGGTGAAGGTATTGACAATGATCACCTACTTAAGGGGTGAACCAAGAATCTGGGCAGACTCTTTCTTTGAGACCAACAACCCCATTTATCTTGTCTCTCCCTAGCTTTTTGGCTGCAATGGATGAATTATACTCTGACACCAACACACAATTAACAGCTGAAACTAAAATGAGGGCACTAAAACAAGGTTCCCGCTCTGCTGAAGTATACATCACTGAATTCAAACAGTTTTCAACAGACTCTCAATGGAACATATAGCACTAAGGAATCAGTTCCGTTTAGGACTGTCCGACGCAATAAAGGATGAACTGGCCCAAGTAGAACTTCCTGATTCCTTAGAAGGTTTAATGAGACTCTCAGTACAAATTGATAGAAGGCTGAAAGAAAGACAGAATAAACGCTGTGGTTCACATCAAACTTATAAAAGGCCATCTCCTTCTACCTACCATCCCAGCACGACTGCTGTCGCACAGAAACCTATGGACATAGGTCTATTGAGAGGTCCGTTATCCCAGGAGGAAAAACAAAGAAGGAGGTCTAAAGCATTATGTCTATATTGTGCCAATCCAGCCCATACTGTGAGAGAATGCCCCTTATTACAGAAAAACAATAAGAGTAAGTGGGTTTTGAGTAATACTGTTGATTCTCTTCAGGTTAAATCTAACTACTGTACCATCTCTCTCTTCTTGCAGTGGGACCGTAAGCGCTACCCAGCAGAAGCCATAGTTGACACGGGTGCACATGGGACTTATATTGATTTGGAGTTTGTTAGAATTAATAAAATACCACTTGAGCAAAAACAACAGCCTGTGTCTATTTGTGTTGTTGATGGTACATATATTTCTAGCGGCCCAATAACTCACCATACTGTACCCATATTAGTAAGTACTCACTCTAACCACCATGAATTTTTGCGCTTTGATGTCCTCCCTTCCCCCCATTTCCCTATTGTATTGGGCATGCAATGGCTCAGACTACATGAACCTGTTATAAATTGGAAAACTATACAGGTTTCTTTAGATTCCTCTCACTGTCAAAAAGTCTGTTTCAACACTCCTCATTCTATATACATGTCTGAGGAATGTTTACAAATACCTCCCGAGTATGCAGATTTCTCTGAAGTGTTTAGTAAAAGGGAGGCTGAAACACTACCTCCTCACCGTAGTAATGATTGCCCCATAGATTTGAAGCCGGGCTCAGCTATACCCTATGGCCATCTATATCCCTTAAGCCAACCTGAATTGGTACACCTCAAGTCTTATCTAGACGACAACTTGAAGAAGGGATTTATAAGACCTTCTGTCTCTCCTGCTGGTGCGGGAATGTTCTTTGTCAAGAACAAAGATCAGTCATTACGTCCCATCATAGACTACAGGGAACTAAATAAGATCACAGTAAAAAACAGATATCCTCTCCCTCTAATCCCCGAACTGATTGAACGGTTGCATGAGGCGACCATATTTACTAAACTCAATTTAAGGGGCGCGTGCAATCTCATTTGCATACGAGAGGGAGATGAGTGGCTGACGGCATTTCGTACCAGATATGGGCTCTATGAGTATCTGGTAATGCCGTTCGGCCTATGTAATGCCCCTGCCACTTTTCAACATTACATCAATGATGTGTTTAGGGACCTGTTGGATGTTTGTATCGTAGTCTATTTAGACAACATTTTAATGTATTCACAAACTTTAGAGGATCACATTAAGCATGTGAGATGGGTTTTATCCCGGTTACAAGTTCACAGTTTGTATGCCAAAGCAGAAAAATGCCTTTTCCATACCACCAGGATCTCCTTTTTGGGGTACTCTATATCCCCAGAAGGAATTGAAATGCAACCGAACAAAGTGGAAGCCGTTGAAAAGTGGCCTACCCCAAAAAAACGAAAGGAACTTCAGAGGTTCTTAGGGTTTAGCAACTACTACCGAAAGTTTAAAGTGAGAAAAGGTGGGGGTAGGGCAGAGTATATTATACACAAGAGATTCAGTGGTTAAGGGCGAGTAGACCAATTTGAGTTTTATAATCTCCTAACCACTGATACCTCCTGCCACAGATTTAAAGTTATGGGCAAGATACAACTAACAAGTAATTGTAAATAGACTTACAAGTAAGAATAGGTAACTTAAATCTGTGAGGAAAATTCCACCAATGCCCTCGCAAAATCAGAGCTAGATTGTTTTTAGTTAGAAAAAATGTTGTTCTCCATTCATACACTAAAGTTTATTAAAGTCAAAATTTTAACCACACATACATTTAGCAAGAGCTAAAAATTAAAAACACTACACCTAAGTTGAGCTGTGAATTTTAAATTAATCTGAAATCAGTATCAAAGGTATCTGGCAGCAAAATTATAGATATAGGCTAAGCCCTTACAATCCGAGGGCTAGTTTTAAATTTAAATTTTAACCAGTAATTAAAGCTGCTTTCTACCAGACCAACAAAGGTGAGCAAGTTAAAAAGAAGGGAAAGACAGAGCTTATCCCAGAGGACCCCTGACGTACGTTTCACAAAAGGCTGATTCCCACTTCATGCTGACTCCCACAAGCTGCAGCAATCATCTCCTCTCAAAGGAAACAGTTGTGCTACAATACCAAACCTCTGCTCTTTTGTTTGTCACAGTCACTGTAACTAAGTCTGCCGCTGACTAATTACATTAAAGGCTCTAAGGAATAACAACCTGTAATTGAGTTCCAGTTTCCATACAGCCGTTCTGTCTCTTACCTGATTGCATTGCTTCACTGTTGCCTGTCAGTGGAGATCAGAAACTCTCCTCTCACTGAAAATAACTGCAAGCAAAGTGTCCTGAGGTTGTGGTAAGCATGAACATGTTCTAATTTGTATATATGTATATATGTGAAGTTTTTCATCACTGCAATTCGTTACTCACCTGGTATATGATAACAAGAGACACTGTTCAGTTACTCAGGACTGCCTGCTTAATTATATATATAGCTCTTCCTCATAAAGAGAGACATTCTTCTGATTTATTTCTGAGATCATAACCAGGTTCATACCTGAATATACCTCAACTGTATCTTACCAAAAATTCACTGTGAGCTAGCTGGTTGTCTTCCTGATAAGATAAATCTCAGCTCCATTGAGACATTTTATAACAGTTTCGCAGTTGCAGATCCAAACAACTGTCTTTCATCAGTTGAATCCTAACAAAAACAATAGGAGAGTCAACAAAGACGCCAGTCTATATAAAAGGGTGTAAACTCAGTGTACTTACATTAGTGAGTGTTTGAGCCACTTCTGTATTTGTTTCTCATCCGTTTGATGCAAATCAGGTCTAGAAGACAGAATATAGAAGTAAATGTGGCAAATTGATTTAGAAGAAGGAGATTGCGTGTCCCCCGTGTATTCCTTCCACGGGTTGGTTTACATGGCCTTTCTAACCGAGAGATCGTACAAAGATTCCAGCTTGATCGTGAATCAATATTACATTTTTATCGTGATTGAAGACTATTTTGAGTCGATGACAGCGCGTTCACGGGCCATTTCTAGACTATTAAAGCTATTAGCGGCATTGCATTGTTTGGCAACATAGTCCTTTCAGGCTGTTTCGAGCGTCATTATTAGAATAAGTCAATACACATTTTCACGTCACTTATGTAAAGTCATTGAGGCAATGATGATTATTTTCCCTCAATATGTTTGCTTGCCATTTATCCCTAAAGAATGGCAATCTATAAAATCAAATTTCTATAAAATGGCAGGGATGGCAAATGTACCCGGGGCCATCGACTGTACCCATGTTGCAGTAAGACCACTTCATGCAAGTGAGGAGGTGTATCGCAATTGAAAGCACTTCCATTCTTTGAATGTTCAGATGGTCTGTAACCCCAATATGACACTTTTGAGCTATATAAGACTTCTTCAGAAATGTTATACTTTTATTTTAGCTGACTTCTATTCCCGCGACTACTATGATGTTTGTGACACCTTGCAGGTCACCTGTGAATACTTGGCCTTACAATTCTACAGACATTTTAGTACATTAGATTAGTCGTGGCGAGCGAGGCGTCAAAGTTATCAATCATCCGCCACTGCTTGAGGCGGATTAGACACGACAATTTCCTATATGTTTTTTAGTACATAGTGCCAGCGGACATATTTGCTCTCGCTGCGATTTAAAGCGAGTTATCCACATCTTCAATGTCGAATAAATTGATGGTTTAGTACATGGAGCCCTAAAGCAGTGAATTTGTGGACTGTGCTAATTAAAATCTGGTACTAAGACACATTTGAAGAGGAGGGGGATTGTGTGTGAGTGAAGCTGTGATTTCAGAAGTTACATGAAAGTGAAGTGAGCTAAATACATCCATATTGTGTATATGAATCAGCCACAATGGCTATATTTTATATCAACCGGAACAAACAAAACAACTGTGCAGATCTAAAATGGCTGATTCATGCTCTTTTTTAACTTACATCACATTCTCCTTAACTGCCATTAATGATGTCAATGGAGTTTGTGTGTATGTTGTATCTGGATAGACATAAGCACGACTGGAAAGATTGGAATCAACTCCATTGTTATGTAGAATAATAAATTATAGCAATGAGTGAATATTTAAAGGGACAGTCAACACCAAAATTGTTATTGTTTAAAAATATAAATAACGCCTTTACTACCCATTCCCCAGCTTTGCACAAGCAACATTGTTATATTATTATACTTTATAACATTTAAACCTCTAAATGTCTTCCTGTTTCTCAGCCACTACAGACAGCCTCTTATCACATACTTTTTATTTGCTTTTCACAAGAGACTACTAGTTCATGTGTGTCACATAGATAACATTGTGCTCACGCTTGTGGGTTGTTGATGACACTGCACTAATTGGATAAAATGCAAGTCAATAGATAATAAATAAAAAGTCATGTGATCAGGGGGCTATCAAAAGAGGCTTAGATATAAGGCAATCAAGAGGTTAAAAGTATATTAATATAACTGTGTTGGTTATGCAGAACTGAGGAATAAGTAATAAAAGGATTATCTATATCTATCTCTTTAAACAATTACAATTTTGGAGTTGACTTTCCTTTTAAGCTTGATTTTACCTCAGAATTAAAAATTACGTATTTGTCGTGTGTTTCTAAAAGTACAGGTCACTTAGGGAGTGCTGTGCCCTGCTTGGGAAAATATTTATGAGTCCAAACCACTTTCTTCGTCATAATAGATTATAAGAGAGAGCCATTTTCCAAATGGATGTGTCTTATTATTATAAACAAAGTTTTTTTTACCATAAAGGCAAAAATTAAAATTATGTTTCTCTTTAGTCAGTATTTAGTATTTTGTTGTGCGACTGAGAAATGTTGCTTTGGAGCTATGAGTTTTTAGAATAAACTCTATATAGCTGAACTTTCTTGCATTTATTAGAGGGTTAGAGCAGCAGGCTGATTTCAAGTGACTGATACGGGAAAGATGGCCTAGCTCAAAGATCAAGCATGCACCAATAACACTTGACGACAGAGCTGCACACTTGTTAGTGTTTTGCCTTATATTGTGGTGTTGTAGAAGATACTATTTGACTTGTTGTACTCTTCTCTCTTTATGTCTTTAGAACATACGTATTAGGAGTACTGCCCAACATGCTATACTTCCATACTGGGATCTCGTGGCTGTTGTGTGGAGACTAGTCAGGCCCGTTGTTAGTTTGGGGTGATGTCATGCAATCCTGTATCTGAAGTCTAGGCAGTCCATGGTCTGGTCAGACTACCCACGAGTAGGGGTGTAGATTCTGAATTGGCATGTGGATGCTCCAGCTAACAGTTGGGAAAGCACAGGTTTCAGTCACAGAAACTAGGTTTAAAATAGCTCACAACCTGTTGCAATCTGGCAAAATGTGGAACAGCTGGAAGCTCAAAAATATTACAATTATTAAAGAGATTTATTTAAACCCCTTCCTGCCTATACTTATTTGTTTGAAAAAAGTTTTATCACGCGATCATACATGCGTTTGCGGGATTTCAATGATGGGATCGGGTCTGGGGGGAGTGCCCAGGCTTCAGGACAGCAGAATGACTAGGACGTTCTGACAGACCCTTGCATCTTTCATCCAGTGCTGCACTGACGATTCTGGATTCTGAGTCATGGGGAAAGCAAAAGAATTGTCAAAGGATCTGTGGGAAAAAGGTAGTTGAACTGTATAAAACAGTAAAGGGATATAAAAAGATATCCAAGGAATTGAGAATGCAAATCAGCAGTGTTCAAACTCTAATAAAGGAGTGGAAAATGAGGGGTCTGTCAGGAGTCCAGAAACTCATTGACCTTTTATACACACACACTAATTACAAGAAAACAGATCACAGGTTAGAATGGTTACCTTTAATAGCCATTCAAACACCTTTGTGTCAACTTGTGTGCATGTTATCAGGCCAAAATCACCAGGGTATGTAAACTTTTGATCAGGGTCATTTGGGTAGTTTCTGTTGTCATTATGATTTAAAAAGAGTAAACACAGTTGATTGATAATAAATGGCTTCAGCCAAACACTAACCATGAGTGAAAGAAAAGTTGTTGTGTTATCATTCATATTCTCTGAAAAATGGCCAAGAAATCATAAATTCTGCCAGGGTATGTAAACTTATAAGCACAACTGTAACTATCGCTAATTTTGGGAAAAAAAATGGTTTGGAAATAGCAAAGTGCTACTTGTATTTATTGTCCTAAAACTTGCAAAAAAAGCAAAGAACATGTAAACATTGGGTATTTCTAAACTCAGGACAAAATTTAGAAACTATTTAGCATGGGTGTTTTTTGGTGGTTGTAGATGTGTAAGATTTAGTAGGTTAAAGTTAGAAAAAGTGTGGGTTTTTCCATTATTTTTATATTTTATAATTTTTTATAGCAAATTATAAGATATGATGAAAATAATTTAATCTTTAGAAAGTCCATTTAATGGCGAGAAAAACGGTATATAATATGTGTGGGTACAGTAAATGAGCAAGAGGAAAATTACAGCTAAACACAAACACTGCAGACATGTAAAAATAGCCTTGGTCCTTAAGGGTAAGAAAATTAAAAAATGGTGTGGTCACTTAGGGGTTAAAGGGACACTCATAATGATTCATTATTCAGATAGAGCATGTGATTTTAAACATCTTTCAAATTTACTTCCATTAACGAAATATGCACATTCTTTTTATATTTACACTTTTTGAGTCACCAGCTCCTACTGAGCATGTGCAAGAATTCACAGAATATACGTATATGAATTTGTGATTGGCTGATGGCTGTCACATAATACAGGATGAGTAGAAATAGATATAACTGAAATTTGTCAGAAAACAATCTACTACTCATTTGAAGTTCAGACTAAGTGCTGTTGCATTGTCTTTTTTATTGTGCATTTGTTAATAATGTAAATCTGCTGTATTTACTGGTGCTTTAAAATATCTCTTTCACTTTATAAAAAAATATAGGACACTGTACTCCAACATATAAAATATGAAATGATATCTGTTGACAGAAAATATATATTAAAAAAAAAGTAATATAGCTACAATTCTGTGTATAATCCTCAAACAACCAAAGTACAGCAACTTACAAAAAAAGAGCAAACACTAAGCTCTCAGGTTATCGGTGTCTGCTATATAAATTGCTACGGTCAACAAACTCAGAGTGATAATCAGCTCATAGATGAAAGAAAGAAGTTGGTGCCTTATCGTTTAAACGCATTAATCCTTCACATGATGAACGCAACACACACATAATGTATGTAATGTACTCCTATGCAATTCTAATACCACTCAAAGTCAAAGGAGTAGTAGCAACTTTTTTTTTATATATATATATATATATATATATATATATATATATATATATATATATATATATATATATATATATATATATATATATAAGATTTTTATTGAGGTTTAACAAAAACATAAAAAGAACAAGCAGGGTACATCAAAAGTTACCAAAAGATACACAAATAAATATATACAGTAATGGGTAATCACTGCTCATGAATAGTCAACAAAAAATAGACTAAATACTCAGCTATCTCAAGAAGAATATAGTACAAATACCCAAATATGAAGAAACCTATTTTTTTTTTCAATTGAAATATTGTAGTTGGATACCCTCTTAACATATAATAAAATATGCGCTAACATTATGTCCCCTAAGGATAAATAAGGGCCTCTCATGGACCCCTTGAATAATATTGGTCCAAAAAGGGAACTGAAGAGGGAATGAGAACATAAAGGGCCTCTTGTAGACCCAAATATAAGGGCATATTGAGCCTAGCGGTATAGCTCTCTAGTAATATCATAGAAACAAGTATTGCCCTCTGATCTAAAAGGTTCTGTTATTCTAATACAGAGGAAACTGAGGCTAGCAGCTGCAAAATAATGTGTTATAGACCTCTGGGAACTTTATCACTGTGTACCAGGTCCTAATCCTTACTCTTCACATCTAGATCTGTAGGGAAATTTAGCTGGCGATAGATTCATTGTCATTCCTGCAAAGGGCCAAGATTTAATGAATGAGACAAATCTAATATAAATAAACTTTACGGTATAGTCTGCAAACTAAAACTTCAAAGGTGAGCTCAGAAAGTAGAATGTACAGGGTATGGGGCTGATCTACCCCCTCTGTGTTGTACCTGCCTCTCTATATGTTAAAGATCAGAACTGAACTACTATCCATTTAGATACTAGTGTCCATAAACAAATAATTTTGGCCTTGTAAAATATGGAAACACCTATTTAATTTTTATGAAGAGGGTTAAATATTGTCTAGCCGCCCTGGCTGTTGCCAGGGACGCAACGCTTCCTCTCTGCTCTTTGCCTAGGACGCTCTGGCGGTTGCCAGGGATCCGGCAGTTCCTCTGAGCGTGCGGCAATGACGTCATCGCCGCATGTCTCCTCCTCTCTGAAGCCTGGTCCTTGAGTTCTTTGCGAGAATCGGCAGCTATGTAAGTACTTGCTTCACTTACATTCTCTGCCCAAGTATAGGTGTTTATTATTGTTCTCCTGAGTGTTATTATTGCTGTATGCTGAACTGTTATATTGTTGCTGACCTCTGCTTGTCTGACCACTCTGTCTGTTAACCCCTAAACTGCTGGATTGATATACTGCTGTGGAACTCTGCTTGTCTGACCACTCTGCCTGTTTACCCCTAAACTGCTGGATTGATATACTGCTGCTGAACTCTGCTTGTCTGACCAATCTGCCTGTTTACCCCTAAACTGCTTAATTAATATACTGCTGCTGAACTCTGCTTGTCTGACCACTCTGCCTGTTTACCCCTAAACTGCTGGATTAATATTCTATTGCTGAACCCTGCCTGTCTGACTACTCTGCTTGATTAACCCCTATTGCTCTGGATTGCCTCTTTGTTGCCAAACCCTGCCTGCCTGACCATCCTAGTGGTCCACCTCTGGACTGCTTTACCGTTGCCAAACCCTGCCTGCCTGACCATCCTAGTGGTTTCCCTCTGGACTGCTTTACCGTTGCCAAACCCTGCCTGCCGGACCATTCTAGTGGTTTACCTTTGAACTGCCTTTCTCTGATTCCCTGCCTGTTGCCGCCGAAGACTATTTTGCCTGTGGTGAGTGCCGCTTACCTCATCTTGCAAACTTTCTCTGCTCTGGGATATTCCCTATCATTCCGGCTCTACGCCGGGGTAAAAAGACTACTGGCCGAGTTCGGTCTGATAGTGGAGTATCCCACGAGCATTACAAATATAGGAAAAAGTTATATTAACTTAAACTTACCTTACTATTACTACTATACTAAGGGAGGCTATCTTAAATTTCCTCTCAGTACAACAGCTCCAGGCGGAAAATACTGTTAGGAATTTAGCTCCATGCTATACAACCTGGTTCTCATCACTTTGTCAGGATTTACTCCGATGGGACTTTTGATTTATTTTAAACTTTCTTAGTTCAATATATACACAGCTGAATGTCCCCTATGGTTGATAATTTATTTTTGGCTATTTTTTATTGGCGTTTACTCAACACAGTAACCTATAAAAGCATACTCCTCTTAAATCGTTAGTTGAGGTAGCCAAAGTTTTATTTCTGCTATCAAATGGCTGACGTTTCACAAAGGTAGAGTCTGAGTAGAAAATCTGATGTCTAGCTTCTAGTGGTGTCAGAACCTCAATCGATAGAAACTCCTCCGTAATTTAGGCTTGCTCCTCCACTCCTCTCATATAGAAGTCAGCAGACATGGCAAGTGTAACATCCGTAATGTTAGGTTCCGCTTGCTCTTCAACAGCCCGTGTCTGTGGAGTACAGCAAGGTAAAATATTCCCAAAAGCTCTAGCCAGCTGTAATTTCACCATCTGAAATTAGCTCTTTAAAAGTTGCAGGACTTCTTCTTCCCAGCCATCAATTTCCGCCATGCTCGCTTCTGAATTGGGCAGAATTGGACTCTTTAGAATAGGTCTAAATTAGCGCCAATGGCTTTTCCCAGCAATCTGGGTGGGGGAATATGTTGCAGCCTAGGCCCTGAGAACAGTAAGATCTCCCCATATCAACATCTGCAGCCTTGTTAGTAAAAACAGTTACCGGCAGCCTTGTGGCCTTACCAAAGAACATTGGTCAGGATGGTAGTCACAGCATAGGCCCAAAACCTTATTAGTAGGATTATTGAAGAAAGCTTTTTTTCGGATCTTAATTAGAGTTCATAAATAATATGAATATCCATTAATTAACCCCTAAAATCAGTCCTATTAGCAGTAGCTCATAAAGAGAATATCCTGCTGCTTCGGAAGTCAGCGTAGTAGTTGCAACTTTTAAATGGTTGTTAAAATAAAAAAAATAAGATTCCTCATAAAATGTTTCATTAACCCTTTGAGTGCTAAGCACTTTCCCACCTGGGTGCTAAGATTTTTTTTTAATGTTTTTTTTTTTTTTTGAACAATTTTTTTTAAACTTTTTTTTCAGACCCCCAAGACTTACACTGTCGGAGAGGTTAGGCGATTACCTTTCCAATGGTGGGTCTTGGGAGTCTGTAGCTGCTTAGATGCCTGAGATACAGGCTTTTAAGCAGCATGCCCCCTGCTCCTATACTTAACTTTAAGTATAAATAAAGTTGTGTGGTGACGTGATCACGTTATTGCGCGTGACGTCACCAAGCAAAACGGGAAGCCCCGGCGATGCCTGTCACTCTACAGGCACGATCGCCGGGGTAGGAGCGGGTGGGAGCCCCCAGATCTACCTCAAGGTGGGAGAGTGCTAGTGACGACTCTGAGCCGTCATTAGCACCAGAGTGGGAAACCCTGTGACGTCTCAGAAAGTCATTAGCACGCAAAGGGTTAAAGGGACATGAAACTCCAAAATGTTCTTTCATGATTCAGATAGATCCTACAATTTTAAACAAATTTCCAATTTACTTCTGTCTGGATGTGGGGTTTGTTGCTTGGGAGGCATAGAATCTGGGAAGTCCTGCCGGGGGTCTGTCGCTGTGAGGGCCTTGATGTTGGGGGTCCTGGCTATGCAGTTTAGGGGGCCTGGTGGGGACCGGGAGGCTACCATGTTCATGTGCAAAATATTTAAATACATTTGGGTCAGTGCTACACAGTGGGGGTCCTTCCCAATTTTTTTCCCGGGGCACTGATTGGCCTCAATCCGCCCCTGAGCTGGTGTATAGGTTAGGAAGCAGCAGTCTGATGATCGCTGCTTCTTAACTATCGGCTGCAGGCTTGCTCATGCAAGCCTGTACTGAAAGGTTTTAAAACTGCATCATGCAGCTTGATAAATTTAGTCCATAGGGCGCTAAGCCAAAGGCCAATTGAGGACTTCTTCCCTAACATTTAAACTATGGTTTTCTCTTGATATTTAAGTTTATAATGAATAGATAATTGTAAATAGACATACAATCCAAGAAAAAGGTATGCTAGAGTTACAAATACTGCCTTACTGAGATCAAATAACAAAAAAATGGAAATTACGTAATAACGATTATAATGATTTTGTTGTCAAACTACTTGACACACAACTTTTTTCACCTTTAAAGGAACATGAAACCCAAATTTTTTCTTTTGTGATTCAGACAGATCATGCAACTTTAAACAACTTTCTAATTTACTTCTATTATCTAATTTGCTTTGTTCTCTTGATATCATCTGTTGAAAAGCGTATCTAGATAGGATCAGTGGCTGCACATAGATGCCTCATGTGATTGGCTCACCCATGTGCATTGCTATTTCTTCAACAAAGAATATCTTAAGAATGAAGCAAATTAGATTATAGAAGTAAATTGGAATGTTGTTCAAAATTATATTCTCTACTTGACTCATGAGAGAAAATTTGGGGGTTTAGTGTCCCTTTAAAGATCGATACTACCTCCAAATTCAAGGTACTGCCATGGGCACAACCTATGCACCTACCTATGCTAATCTCTTTCTCTGGGAACTCTTTGATGTGTTCACAGACGGAATGGAAAAACATACTGATCACATACCCCTGTGGATAAGATATATTGACAATCTGCTATTTATTTGGGATGGAACTCCTAAACAATTAGATCAATTGAAAGCCGGACCAGCAATCCCCCGCCTGCCGCTCGTCTCTTCTTACGTCAGAAATTAAGAATCTGGTTTCCTCCAATCACTGCTTCCCCCCAGAGCAAACATTGCCTGAGGCTATGCTGTGATTGGGGGAAGCCTGATTCTTAATTTCTGACGTATGAATAGACGAGCAGCAGGCGGGGGAATTGCTGGTCCGGCTTTCAAGAAGAAAAGGTAAGTATTTTAACAATACCGGTGAAATGTAAACTTTGATGAATGAAAGAGCCCCTGTTTAAAATAGAAGATAATAAGATAGAATATCTATGGGTTATAGACAACCTCCCAGTCTAAAAGATAAATTAGTATCCAGTCATTATGTTCACAATGTAAGAAAGCATATTAATTCTGGTATGTACTCCTGTGGGACATGCTCAACCTGTGTACATGTATTGAAAACCAAAAGCATCATTGATAAAACAGGGAAAAGACATCTCTTACCATCCTATTTCTCAGGTGGTGGTGTATGCCTTATACTGCTCCTGTCAGAAAATCTACGTAGGCATGACAACCAGAGAGGTCAAAGTCAGAATACTTGAACATAATAATATAAAAAATGCAGATAAGGATGAATCCAAGGGCAAAGCAATTACCTCTGTTGCTAAACTTTTCAAATTATGCCATAATGGAAGTGTAAAGTCATTTAAATTCACAGTTATCCAAAAGGCTACTCTTGGAATAAGGGGAGGCAACCTTGATAAATCACTCTTACAAATGGAATGCAAATGGAGTTTTCTACTAAATTCTGTGAAACCTAACGTCCTTAATGATTATAATAACTATTTTGTATTTATAATTTATACACAGTACTTTATATCACATTATGTGGAGCTCATTGCATAAGCCATTTATTATCACTGGTTTTACATCTTTCACTAAACACCATACGTTTCTGCAAAAACATTAATATATGAGCCCACATTCACATTTCCTTTCTCATCATATTTTCATTTGTCACTCATTTATCACCATTTTCCTTTTTCACTTGCTTTTCCCACATTATTCACTTCATCCAACTCGTACAACCCACTTCCCTTCCCCTTTGTTTTTTGTTTTCGTTTCCACTATTTCTTGCACAATTTTTCAAGGCCAATCACAGATGATACATTCCATTTACATAGATCCAATATCCTCCTCTAATCTCTTAATGGATGATATTGTATGATAAATATTCATAGTACAAAGTATAAATCTGGGAGACTCTGTATATATTGTATAAATTTTTAGCCCATACGGTCTATCCATGAAATAATTTATTTTGAGCCGAAATATGGCATATATTCAATCTTAAAGAATTACCGATTTGACAATGTAAAAAATCACAGTAAATTAGATGATGACTAGTATTGAATGGAACAGTTACATATTGTTCTCATTTTTTCTCTCAATTTCTTTTTCTGTGATTGTAACTCATCCTCACCAAAGAATGTACTAATTCGCTGATTGAGCTATTGTCTGGTTGCAATAAGATACAATTCAAATCCATGATACTAACCACAAAAGTAAACACTGATCAGCCTTTTATAATAAACTAGGAAGTAATCCGAAGCATGTATTGGCTGTGACATCATCGTTCATACTCTCCCACATTTCACATAGATAACAACAACGGATTGGACTATTATGTTAAGTGACACCAGCTATTAGCCAACCAAGAAACATAATAATATTACGATATACCAGTGACTGATGAGGAGGGATTTGTATACCCGTAAATATGTCCAAACAGCTGCGGCACGCACCCCCTCCGAGGAAGTATTATTGTGAAATGCGCGTCGGGGGTCTGTTGGAGAACTTGTCTCTCACTGTTTTTAACTAGCTTACCTCACCTAAAATGATTTAAACTAATTTTTCATATGTGGACTTGATTGGGAATCTTTTTCATTTGCTGTCAGTCTGACCTATCTTGTAATAGTACTAATAAATACGGCTCCCGGATTGAAGGAGCCTAGCTTATATCATTACCAGGCGACTGCAACAACGCTATTTTTAATAGCTATTATCCCCACTTTTTGAATATCTTTGATATTTCAATTCCTTTAGTGCATAGGTTAAAGTATTTTTAAATGTGTGAATGGTATGACTGATCATTTATTCAATAAACATTTTGGGGCCGATTTACTAAAGTGCAGTCAATTCTGGTGAACTGCTTGTGCAATGCAGCCCCCTGCAGATTCGCGGCCAATCAACCGATAGCAGGGGGTGTCAATCAGCCCGATTATATAGGATCGGGTGAATTGAAGACCGCAGCCTCAGAGGCAGCGGACAAGTTATGAAGGCTTGCATGGAAACAGGGGCATCAAGCTCCATTTGGAGCTTGATAATTCGACCCTTTGTGTGTTTGATGTATACATAATTTCAATTTTTTTGTTATTTGATCTCAGCAAGGCAGAATTTGTAACTCTATTCAGGGTCTAGCATACCTTTTTCTTGGATTGTATGCCTATTTACAATTATATATTAATTGTCTTCTTTATGCTTACACCCTGACCAGGAAAAACCCTTATGGTAATTGTATTTAATTGTAGGTGTTTTCTTGGAGATTAAATTACTGCCTTTCCCCATTTCCCCTCTTTTTTATATATAAGTTTAAAACCCTGCACACATTCATACATGCACATATATACATACACAAATATATCTACACTGCACACATATGAATACACATATACACTTTTCAGCCCTTCCCAGTCCAACACCTTGTCATATACCATATACCTTCAAATCACTGTTAAAACATTTATTTCAATAAAAAAGCTATCTTTTACAATTAATATGTATACATATAAGAGAAATACTTATTTGAAAGTGAAGGTAAACTTTGATGAATGAAACCTGCGGTGAGATTATGAGTTTTTGTCGGTAAGGCTTGCGTTGCTAATGAGCCTTTTTTTTCACCGCTCCCTTAAGACAACGCTGGTATTACAGGTTTTTTTAAACCTGGCGTTAGCCGCAAAAAGGTGAACGTAGAGCAAAATTTAGCTCCACATCTCACCTCAATACCAGCGTTGCTTACGGTAGCGGTAAGCTGGCAAAACATGCTTGTGAATGATTTCCTCATAGGAAACAATGGGGCTGAGCCGGCTGAAAAAAACCCAGCGTTCAGCTCCTAACGCAGCCTTATTGATTCCTATTGGGAAAGGAATTTTATGTCTACACCTAACACCCTAGCATAAACCCAGAGTCTAAACACCCCTAATCTTACACCTATTAACCCCTAATCTGCCGTCCCCGACATCGTCGCCACCTACATTATAATTATTAACCCCTACTCTGCCGCTCCGGACACCGCCACAACCTACATTATCCCTATGAACCCCTAATCTGCTGCCCCCAACATCGCCGAACCCTACATTATATTTATTAACCCCTAATCTGCCCCCAACGTCGCCGCAACCTAACTACAATTATTAACCCCTAATCTGCCGCCGCCAATGTCGCTGCCACTATAATAAAGTTATTAACCCCTAAACCTAAGTCTAACCCTAACACCCCCTCTAATTTAAATATAATTTAAATAAATCTAAATAAATTACTACAATTAAATAAATGATTCATATTTAAAACTAAATACTTACCTATAAAATAATTCCTAAGCTAGCTACAATATAACTAATAGTTACATTGTAGCTAGCTTTGGGTTTATTTTTATTTTTCAGGCAAGTTTGTATTTATTTTAACTAGGTACAATAGTTATTAAATAGTTATTAACTATTTAATAGCTACCTAGTTAAAATAAGTACAAATTTACCTGTAAAATAAATCCTAACCTAAATTACAATTAATCCTAACACTACACTATCATTAAATTAATTACATAAACTAACTACAATTAACTACAATTAAAATAAATAAACTAAAGTATGAAAAAAACAAACACTACATTGCAGAAAATAAAAAAATAATTACAAGAATTTTAAACTAATTACACCTACTCTAATCCCCCTAATAAAATAAAAAGCCCCCCAAAATAAAAAAAGCCCTACCCTATACTAAATTACAAATAGCCCTTAAAAGGGGCTTTTGCGGGGCATTGCCCCAAAGTAATCAGCTCTTTTACCTGTAAAAAAAAAATACAATACCCCCCCAACATTAAAACCCACCACTCACACACCCAACCCTACTCTAAAACCTACCCAATCCCCCCTTAAAAAAACCTAACACTACCCCCTTAAAGATCACCCTACCTTGAGACGTCTTCACCCAGCCGGGCACAAGTGGACATCCAGAGGGCAAGAAGTCTTCATCCGATCCGGCCAGAAGAGGTCCTCCAAGCGGCAGAAGTCTTCATCCAGACGGCATCTTCTATCTTCATCCATCCGGAGCGGAGTGGGTCCATCTTCAATCCAGCCGACGCGGAGCATCCTCTTCAAACGAAGTCCAAGCGAAGGATGAAGGTTCCTTTAAATGACGTCATCCAAGATGGCGTCCATTGAATTCCGATTGGCTGATAGGATTCTATCAGCCAATCGGAATTAAGGTAGGAAAAATCCTATTGGCTGATCCAATCAGCCAATAGGATTGAAGTTCAATCCTATTGGCTGATCCAATCAGCCAATAGGGTTGAGCTTGCATTCTATTCGCTGTTCCAATCAGCCAATAGAATGCGACCTCAATCCTTTTGGCTGATTGCATCAGAAAATAGTATTTTTTCTACCTTAATTCCGATTGGCTGATAGAATCCTATCAGCCAATCGGAATTCAAGGGACGCCATCTTGGATAACATCATTTAAAGGAACCTTCATTCTTCGCTTGGACTTCGTTTGAAGAGGATGCTCCGCGTCGGCTGGATTGAAGATGGACCCGCTCCGGATGGATGAAGATAGAAGATGCCGTCTGGATGAAGACTTCTGCCGCTTGGAGGACCTCTTCTGGCCAGATCAGATGAAGACTTCTGCCCCTCTGGAGGTCCACTTGTGCCCGGCTGGGTGAAGACGTCTCAAGGTAGGGTGATCTTCAAGGGGGTAGCGTTAGGTTTTATTAAGGGGGGATTGGGTGGGTTTTAGAGTAGGGTTGGGTGTGTGGGTGGTGGGTTTTAATGTTGGGGGGTATTGTATTTTTTTTACAGGTAAAAGAGCTGATTACTTTGGGACAATGCCCCGCAAAAGACCCTTTTAAGGGCTATTTGTAATTTAGTATAGGGTAGGGAATTTTTTTTTATTATGGGGGGCTTTTTATTTTATTAGGGGGATTAGATTAGGTGTAATTAGTTTAAAATTCTTGTAATTATTTTTTTATTTTCTGTAATTTAGTGTTTTTTCTTCATACTTTATTTTAATTGTAGTTAATTGTAGTTAGTTTATGTAATTAATTTAATGATAGTGTAGTGTTAGGTTTAATTGTAATTTAGGTTAGGATTTATTTTACAGGTACTTTTGTATTTATTTTAGCTAGGTAGTTATTAAATAGTTAATAACTATTTAATAACTATTGTACCTAGTTAAAATAAATACAAAGTTGCCTGTAAAATAAATATAAACCCTAAGCTAGATACAATGTAATTATTAGTTATATTGTAGCTAGCTTATGGTTTATTTTATAAGTATTTAGTTTTAAATAGGAATCATTTATTTAATTGTAGTAATTTTATTTTGTTTTATTTAAATTATATTTAAGTTAGGGGGGTTAGACTTAGGTTTAGGGGTTAATAAATTTAATATAGTAACGGCGACGTTGGGGGCGGCAGATTAGGGGTTAATAACTGTAGATAGGTGTCGGCGATCTTAGGGACGGCAGATTAGTGGTTAATAAAATTTAACTAGTGTTTGCGAGGCGGGAGTGCGGTGGTTTAGGGGTTAAAATATTAATTAAAGTGGCGGTGATGTCCGGTCGGCAGATTTGGGGTTAAAAACTTTATTTAAGTGTTTGCAATGTGTGTGTGTGTGGGGGGGGGGCTCGATTTAGGGGTTAATAGGTAGTTTATGGGTGTTAGTGTACATTGTAGCACTTTAGTTAAGAGTTTTATGTTACGGCGTAAGCCCATAAAAATCTTAACTACTGACTTTTAAATGCGGTAGGAGTCTTGACAGGAGAGGGTCTACCGCCCACTTCTTCCAAGACTCGTAATACCAGCGTTAGGCAAATTCCATTAAAAAGATAGGATACGCAATTGACGTAATGGGATTTGTGGTAAGCTCGAGTAGCGGAAGAAAAATGAGCGGTACACCTGTACCTGCCAGACTCGTAATATCAGCGGGCGTTAAAAAGCAGCGTTGGGACCTTTAACGCTGCTTTTTAAAGCTAACACCAAACTTGTAATCTAGCCGCTGGTTTTTAAAAATACTATTAAAAACAGGGGCATTTTCATTCATCAAAGTTTAGAAAGCAGCCGTTTTGTTTAAAAACTTACCTCTCTTCTTTTCACAGCCAGAGCAGCCTCCCCCACCCGGAGATCCTCTCTTCACACGTCAGCAATGACTAATCCAGCTTCCTCCAATCACGGCTTCCCCCCCAGACTCACCCCTCCACTCCCAACCCCCGACACAGGCTCCACCCCTCTCTGTACCCATTCCTGCACCCATGCGCAACGGCCAACAGCTGCTCTATCAGAACTAAACTAAGAAAATAGATTTATAAGAAAATAAACCTAAAAGTATGTGTTTTTTTCCGAAAATTAAATAAGACCTGCTGGCGCACTAAGTGAAAATTTATAGGACCGGAAATGTTTAAAGCAGGCATTTTTTAATTTAAATTATAGTGGGAAAATATTTGTAAGCAAATTTAAAATACACTGCAATGGTTTTAAAATTTGACCTTGATTTTCCTTTAAAATTGACTCTACCACATCTAAAAACCGCAGTTTTAATGAACAAAAATACTAAATAATTTTCTAAGCTATTTTGTATTCAAGGAAAGTTAGTGCAGCAGATGAGATGCATCTACTGTCTGAAGAAGTCTGGTCAGAAGTGGTCTTTATGGAAGACTTGAGGCCAAAAATTCCAACCTCTGACACAGAAACATGGCCCAAGTGACTTAACTATGCATGAAAACAAAGATTTTTTTTTTAATTGTATGCTCTGCCTAAAACACAAAAGATGTTTGGGTTTCATATCCATTTAACAATTTACTTCAGGTCTCCAAGAGCTGTAATTATTTCAGCACCATCATGTGCTGCGCTTGGGTTCAACACATAACTTACACCTGTAAAATAAGGGATAATAGCGTATTCTATCTATGTGATCACGTATGGTCTGTGTGGATGTAAAGTACTGTTGCATAGGTGACAGGTTACATGCACTTTCATTTACCACTTAAACAAAGCTATACAGCATCTTAACCCTTTCCGGGCATATGTCGGAATGTATTCGACAAGTGTTTTTACCGCTTGCGGTACAATGTCGGATACATTCCGACATGCCTTTCTCCCAACACTGTGCATGGGCACAGAAAAAGGCGGAGCCTTCACCGAACACAGAGAGCATCCGGGGCACCCCTACTCACGCACAGCCTGCCACACTGATAATGAAAGTAATTTTTCTTGATCTAGTAAAGCTATCCACAATCTATGCAGTAAATTAAAGGAACCTTAATTTATTCCATTACAATACCCCCTTTGGCCGCCCATGGCAAAAGTATTTTTTTTTACAAGTTAACTTTTTCACCTTTTGTCCAATAGCTTTGCTAGCAATATGACACTCAATGGTTGAGTGCCGTATTGCTAGCGCTACCCCAATGCTTCTAAATGCACATCCCAAATGTGGCAAGTAAAGATGGCACAGGGCTGCCAAATGCAGACCCAGGGCTGGTGAGCAAGGATGGCATAGGACAGTCAAATGTGCTACCCCCAGGCTGGTGAACAGAGATGCCATGTGGTATTCAAAAAACATCTCAATATGTAAATAAAAAACACCACATCATTCCAAAAAACCCTCAAGAGTTTGCAAGAAAAACCCTAGGTCTGTCAAACAACCACTTTGAGCAGACGAATAAAGTTTACAAATAGACTCTACAGAACTTACAAATAAAATGCAAGGGCTTGCAAACAAACTGCCTAGATCCTACAAATAAAAACCAAGGGCTTGCAAACAAACTTCCCAGATGCTACAAATAAAAACCAAGGGCTGGCAAACAAAGTGCCCAGAACCTTCAAATATCTCAGGGCTTGTAAGCCTTTACTTTAATTGCCAGCAGCTGGATTCTCCAAAAGCACCACTTTTGAGCTTGCTAAATCACACCTCAGAGATCTCCTCCCTTACACTTCCACTATATCCTGCCCTGATCTCGCTACAGCCCACTATAACAAAACTCTCCTCTGCACTAGACACACTTGCCCCTCCCCAGCTGCGCAAAACACCATGCAGTCAGTTACAGGCCTGGCATGCTCAGCAAACACGCTATTTGCAAAAATGCTCTCGTACTGCTGAGCGTGTCTGGAGGAAAACTCACTCTGAACCTGATTTCATACACTATAAGTTTATTCTTCGTTTATACACTTCTGCCCTTCACTTAGCCAAGCAAACCTACTTCTCTTCTCTCATATCTACTCTTTCCTCAAACCCTAAACGACTCTTTTCCACCTTCTACTCTCTCCTCTACCCACCTGCTCCACCACCCCCATCTGTCTTTAGTGCTCAAGCCCTGACAGACTTTTTAAACAAAATACGTACTATCCGAAGCAACATCCCAACACTAACCTGCAATATTCCAACAACAGGCCCAATTACTCACTCTGCCACCCTCTCTATCTTCCATCCAGCCACTGAGAATGAAGTTTCTTCCTTACTATCTTCCTCACGCCTCACTACCTGCCCACTCGACCCTATCCCTTCCCATCTAATACCCTCCCTATCTTCCACCCTCACTCCTGCTCTTACCCACATCTTCAACCTATCTCTCTCTACCGGCTCATTCCCATCTTCTTTCAAACACGCAAAAGTTACTCCCATACTCAAAAAACCCTTCCTCAACCTGAATTCTCCTGAAAGCTACCGCCCCATATCACTGCTTCCACTAACATCAAAACTCCTTGAAAAACTAGTTTACAATCGCCTAACCCACTTCCTGTCCGCCAACTCCTTGCTTGATCCACTGCAATCCGGATTCCGCCCAAAACACTCAACTGAGACTGCCCTTACCAAGGTTACAAATGATCTTCTCTCTGCAAAAAATATTGGCCACTACTCTATACTCATCTTACTCGACCTCTCGGCTTCCTTCGACACAGTTGACCACCCCCTCCTCCTACAGACCCTTAGCTCTTTTGGCCTCTGTGACACTACTCTTTCATGGATTCACTCCTATCTTTCTCACAGGTCTTTTTCTGTGTCATTTGCCGGCGACTCCTCCATTCCTATGCCTCTGGGGCCCATTTATCAAAGGGCTTGCGGACCTGATCCGACACTGCGGATCAGGTCCGCAAGACCTCGCTAAATGCGGAGAGCAATACGCTCTCCACATTTAACATTGCACCAGCAGCTCACAAGAGCTGCTGGTGCAACGCCGCCCCCTGCTGACTCGCGGCCAATCGGCCGCCAGCAGGGAGCTGTCAATCAACCCGATCGTATTCGATCGGGTTGATTTCCGGCGGTTCCTGTCCGCCTGCTCAGAGCAGGCGGACAGGGTTATGAAGCAGCGGTCTTTAGACCGCTGCTTCATAACTTGTGTTTCTGGCGAGTCTGAAGACTCGCCAGAAACACGGCCCTTCAAGCTCCATACGGAGCTTGATAAATGGGCCTGTCTGTCTGTTGGAGTACCTCAAGGATCTCATGTCAGCGACTGCTTATCTGGTATTTCTTCCTGGATGGCCTCTCACCACCTAAAGATTAACATGTTCAAGATTGAGCTCCTTCTTATCCCCCCCTCAAGCTCTACGGCGACTTCTGACTTCTCTATCCCTGTTGACGGCATTACCCTTTCCCCATCGCCCCAAGTCCCCTGCCTCAGAGTCACACTTGACTAAAATCTATCCTTCGTCCCCATATCCAATCACTTACTACATCCTGCCGCAACCATCTACGCAATATTTCCAAAATTCGCCCTTTTCTGAGCGCTGACACCACAAAGCAAATAATCCACTCCCTTGTTATCTCCCGACTTGACTACTGCAATAACCTACTCGCTGGCCTTCCTCTTTCCCACCTCTCCCCCCTTCAATCCATCCTAAATGCCTCTGCCAGGCTGATCCACCTTTCCCGTCGATCTGTATCTGCTACACCTCTCTGCGAGTCCCTTAATTGGCTCCCCATTCACAGCAGAATTAAATTAAAAATTCTCACCCTTACATACAAAGCTCTCACCAAAGCCACTCCCCTCTACCTATCCTCTCTAATACACAAGTATACTCCAGCCCGTCCACTAAGATCCTTGCATCCGCAACTATCACCTCCTCTCATGCTAGACTGCAGGACTTCTGTCGTGCAGCACCTACCCTCTGGAACACTCTCCCCCGTGCTGTCAGGCTTTGCCCTAATCTTTCTTCCTTTAAATGTTCCCTGAAGACTTTTCTGTTCAGGGAAGCCTACAACCCAACTCAATAATAAATTAATTTCACTTACCTAACATTTCCCTTATCTAACTCTGCATTAACATCTTTCCCAATCTTGCAGTCCTCACCTCCTGTTTATCAACCTCCTACTCTTCTTGATTGTAAATTCCCACGGGAATAGGGCCCTCAATCCCTCCTGTATGTGTTTGTAAATTTTGTCCTGTCTCTTACAAGTATTGTATCTATGGACAGCGCTGCGGAATATGTTGGTGCTTCATAAATAAAGTATAATAATAATAATCCCTCCCTCCAACCCCCCCCCCCCCAAAAAATTTACGGCTAGATTACAAGTTTTTCGTTATGAGCTGTGCGGTGCTAACGAGCAGTTTTTTCTCACCGCTCACTTACCTGCAGCGCTGGTATTACTGGTTCTTACAAACCCGGCATTAAAGGACAAGAAGTGAGCGTAGAGCAAAATTGAGCTCCATACCGCACTTCAATACCAGCGCTGCTTAAGTCAGCAGTGAGCTGGTTGTACGTGCTTGTGCACAATTTCCCCATAGACATCAATGGGGAGAGCTGGCTGAGAAAAAGTCTTAACACCTGCAATAAAGCAGCGTAAAGCTCAGTAACGCAGCCCCATTGATTCCTATGGGGAAACACATTTTATGTTTACACCTAACACCCTAACATGAACCCCGAGTCTAAACACCCCTAATCTTACATTTATTAACCCGTAATCTGCCGCCCCCAACATCGCCGATACCTGCATTATATTTATTAACCCCTAATCTGCCGCTCCGGACATCGCCGCCACCTACATTATACTTATTAACCCCTAATCAACTGCCCCCAACATCGCCGACACCTACATTATATTTATTAATCCCTAATCTCCCGCCCCAAATGTTGCCGCAATCTACATACATTTATTAACCCCTAATCTGCCGCCCCCAACATCGCCACCACTATATTAAATGTATTAACCCCTAAATCTAAGTCTAACCCTAATCCTAACACAGTACATTGTATCTATCTTAGGGGTTATTTTTATTTTACAGGCAAGTTTGTATTTATTTTAACTAGGTAGAATAGTTACTAAATAGTTATTAACTATTTAATAACCTAGCTAAAATAAATACAAATTGACCTGTAAAATAAAACCTAACCTATGTTACACTAACACCTAACACTACACTACAATTAAATAAATTACCTAGATTAAATACAATTAAATAAATTAAATTGAATTAGCTAAATCACAAAACCCCCCCACTAAATTACAGAAAATAAACCCACCCAATACACCCTTAAAAAATCCTAACACTAATCCCTGAAGATTCACTTACCAGGAGAAGTCTTCATCCAAGCGGCAAGATGTCCTCAACGAAGCCGGCAGAAGTGGTCCATTAGACGGGCAAAAGTCTTCATCCAGATGGCATCTTCTATCTTCATCTTCAAGATATCCGGCGCAGAGCATCCTCTTCAAACAACGTCCTCTTCGGAATGAATATCACTTTAAGTGACGTCATCCAAGATGGCGTCCCTTAGATTCCGATTGGCTGATAGAATTCTATCAGCCAATCGGAATTAAGGTAGAAAAAATCCTATTGGCTGATGCAATCAGCCAATAGGATTTTTTCTACCTTTATTCCAATTGGCTGATAGAATTCTATCAGCCAATCGGAATTCAAGGGACGCCATCTTGGATAACGTCATTTAAAGAAACCTTCATTCTTCAGTTGGACTTCGTTGGAAGAGGATGCTCCGCGTCGGATGTCTTGAAGATGGAGCCGCTCCGTGCCGGATGGATGAAGATAGAAGATGCCGTCTGGATGAAGACTTCTGCCTGTCTGGAGGATCACTTCACCCGGCTTCGTTGAGGACTTCGGCCCGGCTGGGTGAAGACCTCTCAAGGTAGGGTGATCTTCAAGGGGTTAGTGTTAGGTTTTATTAAGGGGGTATTAAGTTGGATTGGTTGTGTGGGTGGTGGGTTTTAATGTTGGGGGGGGTATTGTACTTTTTTTTTTACAGGTAATAGAGCTGATTACTTTGGGGCAATGCCCCGCAAAAGGCCCTTTTAAGGGCTATTTGTAATTTAGTATAGGGTAGGGCTTTTTATTATTTTTGGGGGCTTTTTTATTTTATTAGGGGGATTAGATTAGGTGTAATTAGTTTAAAAAGCTTGTAATTATTTTATTATTTTCTGTAATTTAGTGGGGGTTTTTATCGTACTTTTAAATTGTATTTAATTTTATTTAGTTTAGGTAATTAATTTAAATATAGTGTAGTGTTAGGTGTTAGTGTAACTTAGGTTAGGATTTATTTTACAGGTAAATTTGTATTTATTTTAACTAGGAAGTTATTAAATATTTAATAACTATTTAATAACTATTCTACCTAGTTAAAATAAATACAAAGTTGCCTGTAAAATAAAAATAAACCCTAAGATAGCTACAATGTAACTATTAGTTATATTGTAGCTATCTTAGGGTTTATTTTATAGGTAAGTACAGTACAGTATTAAGTTTTAAATAGGAATAATTTAGTTAATGATAGTTATTTTATTTAGATTTATTTAAATTATATTTAAATTAGGGGGGTGTTAGGGTTAGACTTAGATTTAGGGGTTAATAACTTTAATATAGTTGCAGCGACGTTGGGGGCGGCAGATTAGGGGTTAATAAATGTAGGTAGGTGTCGGCGATGTTAGGGATGGCAGATTAGTGGTTAATAAAATGTAACTAGTGTTTACGATGCGGGAGTCAGGCGGTTTAGGGGTTAATATATTTATTATAGTGGCGGCGATGACTTAAAAATATTTTTTTTGTGTTTGCGATGTGGGGGGCTCGGTTTATGGTTTAATAGGTAGTTTATGGGTGTTAGTGTACTTTTTAGCACTTTAGTTAAGAGTTTTATGCTGCGGCATTAGCCCATAAAACTCTTAACTACTGACTTTTAAATGTGGTATCAGTCTTGACAGGAGAGGCTGTACCGCTCACTTTTTTGAAGACTCGTTATACCGGCACTATACAAGTCCCATTGAAAATATAGGATACACAATTGACGTAAATGGATTTGCGCTATTTCCGAGTCTGACCAAAAAAGTGAGCGGTACACCAGTGCCTGCAAGACTCGTAATACCAGCAGTAGGAGAAAAGCAGCGTTGGGACCTCTCAACGCTGCTTTTTAAGGCTAACACAAGACTCGCAATCTAGGTGTCTGTTTGCACATGTGCAGTTGAGAGAGACTGGGGAAGCCTGCTCTCATCTTTTTCCTTAAGGGGGTTTAGCACTGATTCAATTTATTTACTATTGCAAAGAATGCTTCTCCTATCATGATTGTTGATGCAAAACTGATAATCCACCTTTTACAAACATGTGACTGCTGAGAATGTTAGGGGGAGGATGAAGTGAACAAAAGCTTACATAAATTGCCTTAAAGTATTAACCCAAACCTCCCTGGTAGAAAGTGAGACAAGCACAATTTTTAGATGTATTTTATAGCAAAAGGCAGCAAAATAAATAATCAATGTATATTGCAATAATGTTTCGCTTGCAATAATGAAACATTTTACACATTGTTGAAATGTCAAGCATAATGGTCCTTTTAACTGTTTTATTTTTTTTCTGTACAAATGTTAGTGTGTAGTTTTTTCTATAGGTATTTTTTTGTTTGTGTAATTTGTTTAAGGCGTTTCGCGATTGTTGTATTTTTGACAGTAGAACTTGTTTTATGCTGCAAGAAGTTATATGCTCCTAGAACGGTTAAATGATACATACAACTCTATTGAGTTCCTCAATTTTAGAGTTCCAATGTTACTGCAAGTTATTTCAGCAAGATATTAGTTTCTGGAACAAGATTTATTGAATCTAGGCTAATGATGTCTGATTTTGGACAAATGTAAGTGTTTAAACTTTGCTAGAAGTTAGCTTTTTGCACGCGCCAGGTTGCATGCTTATTACAAGTTGAAATTTGTGAGCTAACCAAATTGTGAGGTAGAAGGGAGGTGTGTGGAACTCGGTATGCAGGAAGAGAGAAAAAGACAAAGAAAGTATTTTCTTGTGAATACTTTACTGAAGCAAAAATTCTAAACAACAATATTCTGGTGAAAGGGAAAAGGGAATAGAATATCCAAGGTATAATAGGCACAAGTCTCTCAACAGCCACAGACTAACCAGCGAGTACTGTTGGTGAGGGTTCGGCTTTCAGGATGCAGACAGATGTATACAGGCTTCAGGAGCAAGGTAGGCATACATAGATATCACAGCATAGGTGCTTGGTTTCAGGAGCAAGGTAGGCATGCACATGTATCACAGCAGAGGTGCTTGGTTTCAGGAGCAAGATATGCATACACAGGTATCACAGAAGAAGTGTTTGGTTTCAGGAGCAAGGTAGGCATACACAGGTATCACTAGAGATACTAGGCTTCAGAAGCAAGGTAGGCATACACAGGTATCACTATAGAGATGCTTGGCCTCAGGAGCAAGGTAGGCATATACAGGTAACACTGTAGAGATACTTGGATTCAGGAGCAAGGTAGGCATACACATGTATCACTGTACACATTTATATATTTAGACATGTATATGTATGTAAATATGCAATATTGCCCTTTGCAGTCAAACACCTTGTTATATATATTTTTTAATATATTTATGTTGTGATTAGAGCAACTTTTTCCATCTTAATATGAGGAGAGTCCAAGGCTTCATTCCTTACTTGTGGGAATACAGAACCTGGCCACCAGGAAGAGGCAAAGACACCCCAGCCAAAGGCTTAAATACCTCTCCCACTCCCCTCATCCCCCAGCCATTCTTTGCTTTTCGTCACAGGAGGGTGACAGAGAAGTGTCGGAAGATTCAAGATAGTCTCTTATGGAGGGTAGTACTCTTCAGTATGGGACTGAATTTTTAAATAGTCTTGTCAGCCTCTCAGTGAGAGCATTGACGAATGTTAGGGTCTGGAGATGCTGGGATCGTCTTTCTGCAAAACCATCCAGACTCGTAAACTCCTAAGCAATCAGTGTTGACGAGTTTCACTGCCTGCTTCTATCACTGAAATCCATGTCAGGTGCGATGCTGCAAGACGGTCAAACTTGAGAGGCTGTGTGTCTGTTCCACGGCGATGATTCCGGTAAGATTGTTTCATTTTATTTCATATGATAACGTAAGAAGACAGGGTCATAGTGTGACTGTATGGAATCAAGGGTTAATATCTCCAGAAGGGGATTATTGAACGGGGGATTTATACATGATTTGCTTTATTATGTTTTATTCTGCAAAATATGTGAGATGAGGCTCTAGCAGATGTGGGAACATTCAGGTTTTACTTTAATTTTGGATAACGGCGCAGCCTGTCAGTTTGGCGCGCTTTTCTTCCTACAGCAGGGGCGGTCATGCATGGCACTCCATGTGACCGGGTGTGTCCTCATTTACTTCCTCTTTCCTGACCGTGCGGTTTACAGGAGAAGAAGCGGTTTCTCTGTGGGGCCTGGTCATAGGAGGTGGTGAGGACCCCGGCCATTGGGGGTATAAAGGTGCCATTTACTTTTTCTATAGTCCATCTTAAAAGCGCAAGCTATGGAGGACTATGATTTGTTAGAGGGTACTCCCTCTTTACCCAGATCTAATACCTGTTTTTGTTGTGAGGAGGCTACGGTATACCTGCCTGCTCAATTATGTTCCACATGCCTTGATAAAGTAGTTATATCTAAAAAGACCAAGATGTTTAGTACCACTGAGCGGTCCACCTCTGAGGGGTCTCCATCCCGTGAGGTGCCTTCCCTGCAATCATCTCCTATTACACATGCAGCTCCCCATTGCACGACTAATCCTCCTTCGGGAGGGGCCCTCTTACCGCCAGACTTTTCTGAACAGTGGCAAATGGCAGTGTCTGCTGCCTTTGCCCTGCTAAGCGCAAGCGAAAGGTTAAATACTGCTATCCTTCCCAGGGGTCATCTACCAACTTGCTGGATTTATCTGATACTAGATTATCCGCTGATGAAGACGACTCTGATACTTCAGAGGAGGCTCTTTCTGGGTCGGAATCGGCTGCCTCTAAGCCTCCGGCTGCCGAGGAACCAGACTTTAGATTTTGGATAGAGCACTTACGCTTTCTTTTGGAGGTGGTGTTGGGTATGTTAGAGGTTCCAGAACCTAAGTTACCAGAGGAACCTTCTATTTCTAAGCTTGATAAGGTTTACGAAGACAGGGTGGTGCCACAAACTTTCCTGGTTCTCGTTAAGATGGCAAATATTATTAAGAATGAATGGCAAAGACTCGGATCCTCTTTTTCCCCTTCTTCTTCCTTTAAGAAATTGTTCCCGATACCTGACTCCCAATTAGAGTTGTTGGGGTCTGTCCCTAAGGTGGATGGAGTTATCTCCACGCTTGCTAAGCACACCACTATCCCGCTTGAGGATAGTTAATCGTTTAAGGAGTCCATGGATAAGAAGCTAGAAACTCTATTGAGAAAGATGTTTCAGCACACAGGATTTTTATTTCAGCCCGAAGCGACGTTTGCTGCAGTGGCTGGAGCCGCTACCTATTGGTGATGAGAGATGATCGAGGTGGAAAATCCCCTCAATGAAATCAAGGAAAGAATTAAGGCATTGAGGGTAGCTAATTCTTTTATTTGCAATGCAAACATGCAGATTATTCGCTTGAATGCCAAGACATCAGACTTTTCTGTTCTAGCCCGTAGCGCTCTGTGGCTGAATTATTGGTCTGCTAACGTGACTTCAAAATCTAGATTGCTTTCTCTTCCTTTTAAGTGGAAGGTTAATTTTGGTCCTGGACTGGACTCTATCATATCCACGGTCACTGGAGGCAAGGGTGCCTTTTTACCGCAGGATAAGAAGGACAAAACCTAAAGGACAGGGTCCTAATTTTTGTCCCTTTCGGTTGGATAAATCCCAACTCCAGCAGCCCTCCGCGAAGCCTAATCAGTCCAGGGAAATTTGGAAACCATCTCAATCTTGGAATAAATCCAAGCAGAACAAGAAGCCTGCCGAGACAAAATCAGCATGAAGGGGCAGCCCCAGATCCGTTGCTGGATCGTGTTGGGGGCAGACTATCTCTCTTTGTCGAGGCTTGGGTGGGAGACATGCAAAACCCTTGGGTTCTGGAGGTCATTGCTCAGGGTTACAGGATAGATTTAAAATCTCAGCCACCCAGGGGCAGATTCCTCTTATCAAACCTGTCTTCAAGACCAGAAAAACAAGATGCTTTTCTAGGGTGCGTGAGGGATCTCTCCTCGCTAGGAGTGATTGTGCCAGTACCTCAAGCAGAGAGAGGTCTGGGATACTACTCAAACCATTTTGTGGTCCCAAAGAAGGAGGGTACATTTTGCCCGATTCTAGACCTAAAGTGCTTAAACAAGTTTCTGCCTGTGCCATCGTTCAAGATGGAGACGATAAGATCTATTCTGCCCTTAGTTCAAGAGGGACAGTTCATGACTACGATAGACTTGAAGGATGCTTACCTTCATGTACCAATGCACAGGGATCACTTCAAGTTCTTAAGATTCGCTTTTCTGGACCAGCACTTCCAGTTTGTAGCTCTTCCTTTTGGTCTGGCTACTGCTCCAAGAGTCTTTACAAAGGTTCTGGGGGCTCTACACGCGGTGGCGAGATCCAGAGGTATTGCAGTAGCGCCTTATTTGGACGAGATCCTGGTCCAGGCTCCATCCTGCCAGCTGCCAGAAGACCATTTGAAAAGCTCTTCTACTTCTTCAGTCTCATGGATGGAAGATAAACTTAGAAAAGAGTTCTCTGGTTCCTGGTACCAGAGTGGAATTCCTGGGCACAATAATAGATTTCATATCCATGAAGTTGTTCCTTACAGACCAAAAACATTGCAAAATTACTTCCAATTGTCTTGTCCTCCAGACCTCCTTAAGGCCATCTGTGGCCCGGTGTATGGAGGTGATTGGGCTCATGGTTTCCAGCATAGATATTCCATTTGCCAGGTTCCATCTCAGACCTCTTCAGTTGTGCACGCTGAGGCAATGAAACAGCGATCACTCAGATCTATCCCAACAGATTTCGCTGGACACCTTGGTGGCTCTGTACAGATCGCCTGTCCCAGGGGACATCCTTCTTTAGACCATCCTGGGAGATTGTGACTACAGACGCAAGTCTATCAGGATGGGGAGCTGTTTGGGGTGCCAGGAAGGCACAGAGTTGGTTGTCTCGAGAGGAATGTCTTCTCCCGATCAACATTCTGGAACTTGGAGTATTCTTAATGGCTCTGAAGGCTTGGTCTCTTCTGGGTTTGTCCCAGTTTATTAGATTTCAATCGGACAACATTACCTCGGTGGCTTACATCAACCATCAGGAGGGGAACGAGAAGCTCCCTAGCCATGAGAGGGGTATCTCAGATTCTGGACTGGGCGGAGGCCCACAACTGCTCGCTCTCAGCGATCCACATTCCGGGTATGGACAACTGGGAAGCAGACTTTCTTAGCAGACAATCGTTTCACCCGGGGGAATGGTCTCTCTATCCTGAGGTGTTTGCGGAGATTTGCAACAGATAGGGGACGCCAGAGATAGATCTCATGGCGTCCAGACTCAATAACAAGCTACCCAGATACGGGTCGCGGTCCAGGGATCCCCAGGCAGAGCTGATAGATGCCTTAGCAGTGCCCTGGGGGTTCAACCTAGTTTACATTTTTCCACCGTTATTACTTCTTCCTCGGGTAGTGGCCTGCATCAAACAGGAGCAAGCCTCGACTATTCTAATTGCTCCATCTTGGCCGCGAAGGATGTGGTTTGTGGACCTGGTGGGATGTCATCATCTCCTCCATGGAGGTTACCTTGTCGCAGAGATCTGCTGGGACAGGGACCCTTTGTTCATCAAAATTTAGTGACTGACTGCGTGGAGTCCTAGCCAATAGAGGGTTTTCTGAGAGAGTGATTGATACTCTAATTCAAGCTAGAAAGCCGGTCACCCATTGCATCTATCATAAGGTGTGGAGGACCTAGGATTCTTTCCTTTCTCCAAGATGGTTTGGAGAAGGGACTTGCCGCTAGTTCCTTAAAGGGACAGATCTCGGCTCTTTCTTTGTTATTGCAAAAGTCTTTTTTTCAGGCCTGTGTTTAGACATTCCGCTCCTCCTTGGAGTTTAAATTTGGTTGTTAAGGTTCTGCAGAGGGCTCCGTTTGAGCTCATGCATTCAGTGGACATTAAGTTACTGTCTTGGAAGGTTCTTTTTCTACTGGCTATTGCTTCGGCACGCAGAGTCTCTGAGATGGCAGCCTTGCAATATGAGCCTCCTTACCTAGTTTTTCATGCTGATAAGGCTGTTCTTCTAGGGTTTTCTCCCTAAGGTTGTGTCTGATCGCAACATCAATCAGGAGATTGTGGTTCCTTCCTTGTGTCCTAATCCTTCCTCTTCGAAGGAACGATTACTTTATAATTTGGATGTGGTTCAGGCTTTGAAATTCTATCTTCAGGCTACGAAGGATTTTAGACAGACTTCGGCATTGTTTGTTGTCTATTCTGGGAAGCGCAGAGTGCAGAAGCCTTCTTCCACTACTCTATTCTTTTGGTTGAGGAGCATTATCCGCTTAGCATATGAAACAGCAGGACATAGGCCTCCTCAGAGGATTACGGCTCATTCAACTAGAGCTGTGGCTTGTTCTTGGGCCTTCATGAATGAGGCCTCTATGGAGCCGATTTGTAGGGCGGCTGCCTGATCCTCCTTACATAATTTTTCAAAGTTTTACAAATTTTACGTTTTTGCTTCGGCTGAAGCAGCTTTTGGGAGAAAGGTTTTGCAGACTGTGGTGCCCTCAGAATAGGGTCCGCATAATTTTTTACCCTCCCGTTTCATTCAGTGTCCTCTAGAGCTTGGGTATATGTTTCCCACAAGTAAGGAATGAAGCCGTGGACTTTTCTCATATCAAGATGGAAAACATAAATTATGCTTGCCAGATAATTTCCTTTCCATCTGTATGAGGAGAGTCCACTGCCCCCACCCGTTTTCACCGTTGGGCGGACCTAAATTTTGTTTTGTTCTTCTGGCACCATTTATACACTGATATTTCTCCTACGGTTCCTTTTTCCCTCTGCAGAATGACTGGGGGATGAGGGGAGTAGGGGAGGTTTTTAAGCCCTTGGCTGGGGTGTCTTTGCCTCCTCCTGGTGGCCAGGTTCTTTATTCCCACAAGTAAGGAATGAAACCGTGGACTCTCTTCATACAGCTAGAATGGAAATTATCTGGTAAGCATAATTTATGTTTTTTAACGCACTACCCTTTATGCGAGAGTTTCGGTTGCACTAAACCGACGAGTGTAAAATGCTTTTGCACTCTCGAGATGGTGTTTACTTTCAACTTGTAATACGCTCTAAAAACCGTTATCGCTTGCTTGTGATGCCATTCCAATGTGAGAATGTCACCCCTCCCTCAGTGATATTCTTATTTCTAATATATTTTTAATTAGATTACGAGTTGTGCGTTAAGGTAAAAAAGCAGCGTTAACAGGTCCTAACGCTGCTTTTTTACGCCTGCTGCTATTACGAGTCTTGCAGGTATAGGTGTCCCGCACACTTTATTGGCCTTACCGCAAACCGACTTACGTAAAGTTTGTAAAGCATTTTTTCTATGGGACTTCCATAGCGCTGGTATTACGAGTCTGTCCTGGGAGGCCAAAAAGTGAGCGGTACATCCTCTACTGACAAGATCCGTAACGCATTCTAAAGTCAGTAGTTGTGAGTTTTACACTACAACGCCGTAGCATAAAACTCATAACTAAAGTGCTAAAAAGTACACTGACACCCATAAACTACCAATTAACCCCTAAACCGAGGCCCTCCCCCATCGCAAACACTAAAATAAAATTATTAACCCCTAATCTGCCGCTCTGGACATCGCCCCCACTATAATAAACATATTAACCCCTAAACCGCCGCACTCCCGCCTTGCAAACACTAGTTAAATATTATTAACTCCTAATCTGCTGCCCCTAACATCGCCGCCACCTACATTATACTTATTCACCCCTAATCTTCCACTCCGGACATCGCCGCAAACATCTCCGCCACCTACCTACATTTATTAACCCCCTAATCTGGCGTCCCCAACGTCGACGCCACTATTCTAAATTTATTAACCCTTTAAACCTAAGTCTAACCCTAACACCCCCTAACTTAAATATAATTTAAATAAATCTAAATAAAATTACTATCATTAACTAAATTATTCCTATTTAAAACTAAATACTTACCTATAAAATAAACCCTAAACTAGCTACAATATAGTTACATTGTAGCTATCTTAGGGTTTATTTTTATTTTACAGGCAAGTTTGTATTTATTTTAACTAGGTAGAATAGTTATTAAATAGTTATTAACTATTTAATAACTACCTAGCTAAAATAAATACAAATTTACCTGTAAAATAAAACCTATCCTAAGTTACAATAACACCTAACACTACACTACAATTAAATCAATTCCCTATATTAAATACAATTAAATAAATTTAATTAAATTAGCTAAATCACAGAAAACCCCCCACTAAATTACAGAAAATAAAAAACAAATTACAGATCTTTAAACGAATTCCACCTAATCTTATAGCCCTATCAAAATAAAAAGCCTCCCCCAAAATAAAAAAACCCTAGCCTAAACTAAACTACCAATAGCCCTTAAAAGTGCCTTTGGCGGGGCATTGCCCCAAAGAAATCAGCTCTTTTACCTTTAAAAAAAAATACAAACACCCCCCCAACAGTAAAATCCATCACCCACACAACCACCCCCCAAATAAAACCCTAACTAAAAAGACCTAAGCAGCCAATTGCCCTGAAAAGGGCCTCTGGATGGGCATTGCCCTTAAAAGGGCATTTAGCTCTATTGCTGTCCAAAGCCCTAACCTAAAAATAAAACCCACACAATACACCCTTAAAAAATCCTAACACTAACCCCCGAAGATTCACTTACTGGGAGAAGTCTTCATCCCAGCGGCAAGATGTCCTCAACAAAGCCGGCAGAAGTGATCCTCCAGACGGGCAGAAGTGGTCCTTCAGAAGGGCAGAAGTCTTCATCCAGACGGCATCTTCTATCTTCATCCATCCGGCGCGGAGCGGCTCCATTTTCAAGACATCCGGATTTTTTCTACCTTAATTCCGATTGGCTGATAGAATTCTATCAGCCAATCGGAATCTAAGGGACGCCATCTTCGATGACGTCACTTAAAGAGATATTCATTCCGAAGAAGACGTCGTTTGAAGAGGATGCTCCGCGCCGGATGTCTTGAAGATGGAGCCGCTCCGTGTCGGAATGATGAAGATAGAAAATGCCGTCTGGATGAAGACTTCTGCCCGTCTGGAGGACCACTTCTACCTGTCTGGAGGACCACTTCTGCCGGCTTCGTTGAGGACATCTTACCGCTTGAATGAAGACTTCTCCCGGTAAGTGAATCTTCGGGGGTTAGTATTAGGATTTTTTAAGGGTGTATTGGGTGGGTTTATTTTTTAGGTTAGGGCTTTAGGCAGCAATAGAGCTAAATGCCCTTTCTCTTGTAAGGTGTATCCAGTCCACGGATCATCCATTACTTGTGGGATATTCTCATTCCCAACAGGAAGTTGCAAGAGGACACCCACAGCAGAGCTGTTACATAGCTCCTCCCCTAACTGCCATATCCAGTCATTCTCTTGCAACTCTCAACAAGCATGGAGGTAGTAAGAGAGAGTGGTGAAATATAGTTAGTTTTTTTTTTCTTTAATCAAAAGTTTGTTATTTTTAAATGGTACCGGAGTTGTACTATTTTATCCCAGGCAGTAAATAGAAGAAGAATCTGCCTGTGTTTTCTATGATCTTAGCAGGTTGTAACTAAGATCCATTGCTGTTCTCACATATGACTGAGGAGAGAGGTAACTTCAGCGGGAGAATGGCGTGCAGGTTATCCTGCTATGAGGTATGTGCAGTTACAATTTTTCTAGAGATGTAAATGCTAGAAAATGCTGCTGATACTGGATTAATGTAAGGTAAGCCTGGATACAGTGATTTAATAGCGACTGGTATCATGCTTACTCTCAGAGGTAATACTCTTATAAATTTGTAATATAAAACGTTTGCTGGTATGTTTAAGCGTTTTTATATATGCTTTGGTGATAAAACTTTATTGGGGCCTAGTTTTTCCACATGGCTGGCTTAAATTTTGCCTATAAACAGTTTCCTGAGGCTTTCCACAGTTTGTTGTGACTGTTAAAAAACGTCTATATCGTTTTTTTGATCCGTTTTTTGAACTAAGGGGTTAATCATCCATTTGCAAGTGGGTGCAATGCTTGTTAGCTTATTACATACACTGTAAAAATTTCGTTTGATTTACTGCCTTTTTTCACTGTTTTTCAAATTCTGACAAAATTTGTTTCACTTAAAGGCACAGTACCGTTTTTTATATTTGCTTGTTAACTTGATTTAAAGTGTTTTCTAAGCTTGCTAGTCTCATTGCTAGTCTGTACAAACATGTCTGACATAGAGGAAACTTCTTGTTCATTATGTTTAAAAGCCATGGTGGAACCCCCTCTTAGAATGTGTACCAAATGTACTGATTTCACTTTAAGCAATAAAGATCATATTCTGTCTTTAAAAAATTTATCACCAGAGGAATCTGACGAGGGGGAAGTTATGCCGACTAACTCTCCCCACGTGTCGGATCCTTTGACTCCCGCTCAAGGGACTCACGCTCAAATGGCGCCAAGTACATCTAGGGCGCCCATAGCATTTACTTTACAAGACATGGCGGCAGTCATGGATAATACACTGTCAGCAGTATTAGCCAGACTACCTGAATTTATAGGAAAGCGAGATAGCTCTGGGGTTAGACGAAATACAGAGCATACTGACGCTTTAAGAACCATGTCTGATACTGCCTCACAATATGCAGAAGCTGAGGAAGGAGAGCTTCAGTCTGTGGGTAATGTTTCTGACTCAGGGAAGATGATGCAACCTGATTCTGATATTTCTACATTTAAATTTAAGCTTGAACACCTCCGCGTGTTGCTCAGGGAGGTTTTAGCTGCTCTGAATGACTGTGATACAATTGCAGTGCCAGAGAAATTGTGTAGACTGGATAAATACTATGCAGTGCCGGTGTGTACTGATGTTTTTCCAATACCTAAAAGGTTTACAGAAATTATTAATAAGGAATGGGATAGACCAGGTGTGCCGTTCTCTCCCCCTCCTATCTTTAGAAAAATGTTTCCAATAGACGCCACCACACAGGACTTATGGCAGATAGTCCCTAAGGTGGAGGGAGCAGTTTCTACTTTAGCAAAGCATACTACTATCCCTATCGAGGACAGTTGTGCTTTTTTAGATCCAATGGATAAAAAGTTAGAGGGTTACCTTAAGAAAATGTTTATTCAACAGGGTTTTATCCTACAGCCCTTTGCATGCATTGCGCCTGTCACTGCTGCTGCGGCGTTCTGGTTTGAGTCTCTGGAAGAGGCTTTACAGGTAGCGGCTCCATTGGATGACATACTTGACAAGCTTAGAGCACTTAAGCTAGCCAATTCTTTTGTTTCTGATGCCATTGTTCATTTGACTAAACTAACGGCTAAGAATTCTGGTTTTGCTAACCAGGGCGCTATGGTTTAAATCATGGTCAGCTGACGTTACTTCAAAGTCTAAGCTGCTTAACATTCCCTTCAAGGGGCAGACCCTATTCGGGCCTGGTTTGAAGGAGATTATTGCTGATATCACTGGAGGAAAAGGTCATGCCCTTCCTCAGGATAGGCCCAAATCAAGGGCCAAACAGTCTAATTTTCGTGCCTTTCGAAACTTCAAGGCAAGTGCGGCATCAACTTCCTCTAATACAAAACAAGAGGGAACTTTGGCTCAGTCCAAGATGGTCTGGAGACCTAACCAGACCTGGAACAAAGGTAAGCAGGCCAAAAAGCCTGCTGCTGCCTCTAAGACAGCATGAAGGAACGGCCCCCTATCAGGTAACAGATCTAGTAGGGGGCAGACTTTCACTCTTTGCCCAGGCGTAGGCAAGAGATGTCCAGGATCCCTGGGCATTGGAAATTATATCCCAGGGATATCTTCTGGACTTCAAAGCTTCCCCTCCAAAAGGGAGATTTCACCTTTCACCATTATCTGCAAACCAGATAAAGAGAGAGGCATTCTTACACTGTGTACAAGACCTCCTAGTTATGGGAGTGATCCATCCAGTTCCAAGGGAGGAACAGGGACAGGGATTTTACTCAAATCTGTTTGTGGTTCCCAAAAAAGAGGGAACCTTCAGACCAATTTTGGATCTAAAGATCTTAAACAAATTCCTCAGAGTTCCATCATTCAAGATGGAAACTATTCGTACCATCCTACCTATGATCCAGGAGGGTCAATATATGTCTACAGTGGATTTAAAGGATGCTTATCTTCACATTCCGATACTCAAAGATCATCATCGGTTTCTCAGGTTTGCCTTTCTAGACAGGCATTACCAGTTTGTAGCTCTTCCCTTTGGATTAGCTACAGCCCCAAGAATTTTTACGAAGGTTCTGGGGTCGCTTCTGGCGGTCCTAAGGCCGCGGGGCATAGCAGTGGCCCCTTATTTAGACGACATCCTGATACAGACGTCAAACTTCCAAATTGCCAAGTCTCATACGGACATAGTACTGGCATTTCTGAGGTCGCATGGGTGGAAAGTGAACAAAGAAAAGAGTTCTCTATCCCCACTCACAAGAGTTTGCTTCCTAGGGACTCTGATAGATTCTGTGGAAATGAAAATTTACCTGACGGAGTCCAGGTTATCAAAGCTTCTAAATTCCTGCCGTGTTCTTCATTCCATTCCACGCCCTTCGGTGGCTCAGTGCATGGAAATAATCGGCTTAGTGGTAGCAGCAATGGACATAGTGCCGTTTGCACGCCTACATCTCAGACCGCTGCAACTCTGCATGCTCAGTCAGTGGAATGGGGATTACACAGATTTATCCCCTCTACTAAATCTGAATCAAGAGACCAGGGATTCTCTTCTCTGGTGGCTATCTCGGGTCCATCTGTCCAAAGGTATGACCTTTCGCAGGCCAGATTGGACAATTGTAAAGACAGATGCCAGCCTTCTAGGTTGGGTGCAGTCTGGAACTCCCTGAAGGCTCAGGGATCGTGGACTCAGGAGGAGACACTCCTTCCAATAAATATTCTGGAACTGAGAGCGATATTCAATGCTCTTCAGGCTTGGCCTCAATTAGCAACAATGAGGTTCATCAGATTTCAGTCGGACAACATCACGACTGTGGCTTACATCAACCATCAAGGGGGAACAAGGAGTTCCCTGGCGATGTTAGAAGTCTCAAAGATAATTCGCTGGGCAGAGATTCACTCTTGCCACCTATCAGCTATCCATATCCCAGGTGTAGAGAACTGGAAGGTGGATTTTCTAAGTCGTCAGACTTTTCATCCGGGGGAGTGGGAACTCCATCCGGAGATGTTTGCTCAATTGACTCATTGTTGGGGCAAACCAGAACTGGATCTCATTGCGTCTCGCCAGAATGCCAAGCTTCCTTGTTACGGATCCAGGTCCAGGGATCCCGAGGCGACGCTGATAGATGCTCTAGCAACGCCTTGGTCTTTCAACCTGGCCTATGTGTTTCCAGCGTTTCCTCTGCTCCCTTGACTGATTGCCAAGATCAAGCAGGAGAGAGCATCAGTGATTTTGATAGCGCCTGCGTGGCCACGCAGGACCTGGTATGCAGATCTGGTGGACATGTCATCCTTTCCACCTTGGACTCTGCCGTTAAGACAGGACCTTCTACTACAAGGGCCTTTCAACCATCCAAATCTAACTTCTTTGAGACTGACTGCCTGGAGAATGAACCCTTGATTTTATCAAAGCGTGGCTTCTCCGAGTCAATCATTGGTACCTTAATACAGGCACGAAAGCCTGTCACCAGGAAAATTTACCATAAGATATGGCGTAAATATCTTTATTGGTGTGAATCCAAGGGTTACTCATGGAGTAAGGTCAGGATTCCCAGGATATTATCTTTTCTCCAAGAAGGTTTGGAAAAAGGATTGTCAGCTAGTTCCTTAAAGGGACAGATTTCTGCCCTGTCTATTCTTTTGCACAAGCATCTGGCAGATGTTCCAGACGTTCAGGCATTTTGTCAGGCTTTAGTTAGAATCAAGCCTGTGTTTAAACCTGTTGCTCCGCCATGGAGCTTAAATCTGGTTCTTAAGGTTCTTCAAGGAGCTCCGTTTGAACCTCTTCATTCCATAGATATCAAACTTTTATCTTGGAAAGTTCTTTTTGTGGTAGCTATTTCCTCGGCTCGTAGAGTGTCCGAGTTATCTGCTTTACAATGTGATTCTCCTTATCTGATCTTCCATGTGGATAAGGTAGTCCTGCGTACCAAACCTGGGTTTTTACCTAAGGTGGTATCTAACAAGAATATCAATCAAGAGATTGTTGTTCCATCTTTGTGTCCTAATCCTTCTTCAAAGAAGGAACGTCTATTACACAATCTGGACGTGGTTCGTGCTTTAAAGTTTTACTTACAAGCTACTAAAGATTTTCGTCAAACATCTGCTTTGTTTGTTGTCTACTCTGGACAGAGGAGAGGGCAAAAAGCTTTGGCAACCTCTCTTTCTTTTTGGCTAAGAAGCATAATCGGCTTAGCCTATGAGACTGCTGGCCAGCAGCCTCCTGAAAGGATTACAGCTCATTCTACTAGAGCTGTGGCTTCCACTTGGGCCTTTAAAAATGAGGCTTCTGTTGAACAGATTTGCACGGCGGCGACTTGGTCTTCGCTTCATACTTTTTCAAAATTCTACAAATTTGATACTTTTGCTTCTTCAGAGGCTATTTTTGGGAGAAAGGTTTTACAGGCAGTGGTACCTTCCGTTTAAGTACCTGCCTTGTCCCTCCCTTCATCCGTGTACTTTAGCTTTGGTATTGGTATCCCACAAGTAATGGATGATCCGTGGACTGGATACACCTTACAAGAGAAAACATAATTTATGCTAACCTGATAAATTTATTTCTCTTGTTTTGTAACCAGTCCACGGCCCGCCCTGTCATTTTAAGGCAGGTAATTTTTAAATTTAAACTACAGTCACCACTGCACCCTATGGTTTCTCCTTTCTCGGCTTGTTTTGGTCGAATGACTGGATATGGCATTTAGGGGAGGAGCTATGTAACAGCTCTGCTGTAGGTGTCCTCTTGCAACTTCCTGTTGGGAATGAGAATATCCCACAAGTAATGGATGATCCGTGGACTGGATACACCACAAGAGAAATAAATTTATCAGGTTAGCATAAATTATGTTTTTAAGGCCAATGCCCATCCAAATGCCATTTTCAGGGCAATGGGGAGCTTAGGTTTTTTTTAGTTAGGGTTTTATTTGGGGTTTGGTTGTGTGGGTGGTGGGTTTTACTGTTGGGGGATTGTTTGTATTTTTTTTAAAAGGTAAAAGAGCAATGCCCCACAAAACGCCCTTTTAAGGGCTATTGGTAGTTTAGTTTAGGCTAGGTTTTTTTTTATTTTGGGGGGGCTTTTTTATTTTGATAGGGCTCTTAGATTAGGTGTAATTAGTTTAAAGATCTGTAATTTGTTTTTTATTTTCTGTAATTTAGTGGTTTTTTGTTGTGATTTAGCTAATTTATTTTAATTTATTTAATTGTATTTAATCTAGTGAATTTATTTAATTGTAGTGTAGTATTAGGTGTTATTGTAACTTAGGTTAGGTTTTATTTTACAGGCAAGTTTGTATTTATTTTAGCTAGGTAGTTATTAAATAGTTAATAACTATTTAGTAACTATTCTACCTAGTTAAAATAAATACAAACTTGCCTGTAAAATAAAAATAAACCCTAAGCTAGATACAATGTAACTATTAGTTATATTGTAGCTAGCTTAGAGTTTATTTTATAGGTAAGTATTTAGTTTTAAATAGGAATAATTTAGGTAATGGTAGGAATTGTATTTATATTTATTTAATTATATTTAAGTTAGGGGGTGTTAGGGTTAGACTTAGATTTAGGGGTTAATACATTTAATATAGTGGGGGCGACTTTGGCGGCGGCGGCAGATTATGGGTTAATACCATTATGCATAACAGAATGAGAAGCAGTCTGCCAGGAACGAACAGCAGCATCAATAGCTTGTTCTATGGCCCGGTTGCCACCTGGTAGTAGCTTCTTTCTGCCCAATTGTGCTTTTCACAGAGGAAAACTTTCCTGTAGTATATCAGTCTGATCCCGCCGACATGGTCAGTCCAGCCCCGAAATACCAGGCAATTCTCCTCTGAACAAGGAACATGACAACCCCAGACGATCGTTTCGGCCTCCTTTGGGCCTCGTCAGTGAGGTGCAGCCATATCCCTCTAAGCACATTGGGCAAGGAGCCCACGTCTGGTTTCCCCCATCACCCTTAGGGAGACTATCCCCAGGGTCATATTTACATATGCAAAACAGAATGAGAAGCAGTCTGCCAGGAACGAACAGCAGCATTGATAGCTTGTTCTATGGCCCGGTTGCCACCTGGTAGTAGCTTCTTTCTGCCCAATTGTGCTTTTCACAGAGGAAAACTTTCCTGTAGTATATCAGTCTGATCCCGCCGACATGGTCAGTCCAGCCCCGAAATACCAGGCAATTCTCCTCTGAACAAGGAACATGACAACCCCAGACGATCGTTTCGGCCTCCTTTGGGCCTCGTCAGTGAGGTGCAGCCATATCCCTCTAAGCACATTGGGCAAGGAGTCCACGTCTGGTTTCCCCCATCACCCTTAGGGAGACTATCCCCAGGGTCATATTTACATATGCAAAACAGAATGAGAAGCAGTCTGCCAGGAACGAACAGCAGCATCAATAGCTTGTTCTATGGCCCGGTTGCCACCTGGTAGTAGCTTCTTTCTGCCCAATTGTGCTTTTCACAGAGGAAAACTTTCCTGTAGTATATCAGTCTGATCCCGCCGACATGGTCAGTCCAGCCCCGAAATACCAGGCAATTCTCCTCTGAACAAGGAACATGACAACCCCAGACGATCGTTTCGGCCTCCTTTGGGCCTCGTCAGTGAGGTGCAGCCATATCCCTCTAAGCACATTGGGCAAGGAGCCCACGTCTGGTTTCCCCCATCACCCTTAGGGAGACTATCCCCAGGGTCATATTTACATATGCAAAACAGAATGAGAAGCAGTCTGCCAGGAACGAACAGCAGCATTGATAGCTTGTTCTATGGCCCGGTTGCCACCTGGTAGTAGCTTCTTTCTGCCCAATTGTGCTTTTCACAGAGGAAAACTTTCCTGTAGTATATCAGTCTGATCCCGCCGACATGGTCAGTCCAGCCCCGAAATACCAGGCAATTCTCCTCTGAACAAGGAACATGACAACCCCAGACGATCGTTTCGGCCTCCTTTGGGCCTCGTCAGTGAGGTGCAGCCATATCCCTCTAAGCACATTGGGCAAGGAGTCCACGTCTGGTTTCCCCCATCACCCTTAGGGAGACTATCCCCAGGGTCATATTTACATATGCAAAACAGAATGAGAAGCAGTCTGCCAGGAACGAACAGCAGCATCAATAGCTTGTTCTATGGCCCGGTTGCCACCTGGTAGTAGCTTCTTTCTGCCCAATTGTGCTTTTCACAGAGGAAAACTTTCCTGTAGTATATCAGTCTGATCCCGCCGACATGGTCAGTCCAGCCCCGAAATACCAGGCAATTCTCCTCTGAACAAGGAACATGACAACCCCAGACGATCGTTTCGGCCTCCTTTGGGCCTCGTCAGTGAGGTGCAGCCATATCCCTCTAAGCACATTGGGCAAGGAGTCCACGTCTGGTTTCCCCCATCACCCTTAGGGAGACTATCCCCAGGGTCATATTTACATATGCAAAACAGAATGAGAAGCAGTCTGCCAGGAACGAACAGCAGCATCAATAGCTTGTTCTATGGCCCGGTTGCCACCTGGTAGTAGCTTCTTTCTGCCCAATTGTGCTTTTCACAGAGGAAAACTTTCCTGTAGTATATCAGTCTGATCCCGCCGACATGGTCAGTCCAGCCCCGAAATACCAGGCAATTCTCCTCTGAACAAGGAACATGACAACCCCAGACGATCGTTTCGGCCTCCTTTGGGCCTCGTCAGTGAGGTGCAGCCATATCCCTCTAAGCACATTGGGCAAGGAGTCCACGTCTGGTTTCCCCCATCACCCTTAGGGAGACTATCCCCAGGGTCATATTTACATATGCAAAACAGAATGAGAAGCAGTCTGCCAGGAACGAACAGCAGCATCAATAGCTTGTTCTATGGCCCGGTTGCCACCTGGTAGTAGCTTCTTTCTGCCCAATTGTGCTTTTCACAGAGGAAAACTTTCCTGTAGTATATCAGTCTGATCCCGCCGACATGGTCAGTCCAGCCCCGAAATACCAGGCAATTCTCCTCTGAACAAGGAACATGACAACCCCAGACGATCGTTTCGGCTTCCTTTGGGCCTCGTCAGTGAGGTGCAGACATATCCCTCTAAGCACATTGGGCAAGGAGCCCACGTCTGGTTTCCCCCATCACCCTTAGGGAGACTATCCCCAGGGTCATATTTACATATGCAAAACAGAATGAGAAGCAGTCTGCCAGGAACGAACAGCAGCATCAATAGCTTGTTCTATGGCCCGGTTGCCACCTGGTAGTAGCTTCTTTCTGCCCAATTGTGTTTTTCACAGAGGAAAACTTTCCTGTAGTATATCAGTCTGATCCCGCCGACATGGTCAGTCCAGCCCCGAAATACCAGGCAATTCTCCTCTGAACAAGGAACATGACAACCCCAGACGATCGTTTCGGCCTCCTTTGGGCCTCGTCAGTGAGGTGCAGCCATATCCCTCTAAGCACATTGGGCAAGGAGTCCACGTCTGGTTTCCCCCATCACCCTTAGGGAGACTATCCCCAGGGTCATATTTACATATGCAAAACAGAATGAGAAGCAGTCTGCCAGGAACGAACAGCAGCATCAATAGCTTGTTCTATGGCCTGGTTGCCACCTGGTAGTAGCTTCTTTCTGCCCAATTGTGCTTTTCACAGAGGAAAACTTTCCTGTAGTATATCAGTCTGATCCCGCCGACATGGTCAGTCCAGCCCCGAAATACCAGGCAATTCTCCTCTGAACAAGGAACATGACAACCCCAGACGATCGTTTCGGCCTCCTTTGGGCCTCGTCAGTGAGGTGCAGCCATATCCCTCTAAGCACATTGGGCAAGGAGTCCACGTCTGGTTTCCCCCATCACCCTTAGGGAGACTATCCCCAGGGTCATATTTACATATGCAAAACAGAATGAGAAGCAGTCTGCCAGGAACGAACAGCAGCATCAATAGCTTGTTCTATGGCCCGGTTGCCACCTGGTAGTAGCTTCTTTCTGCCCAATTGTGCTTTTCACAGAGGAAAACTTTCCTGTAGTATATCAGTCTGATCCCGCCGACATGGTCAGTCCAGCCCCCAAATACCAGGCAATTCTCCTCTGAACAAGGAACATGACAACCCCAGACGATCGTTTCGGCCTCCTTTGGGCCTCGTCAGTGAGGTGCAGCCATATCCCTCTAAGCACATTGGGCAAGGAGTCCACGTCTGGTTTCCCCCATCACCCTTAGGGAGACTATCCCCAGGGTCATATTTACATATGCAAAACAGAATGAGAAGCAGTCTGCCAGGAACGAACAGCAGCATCAATAGCTTGTTCTATGGCCCGGTTGCCACCTGGTAGTAGCTTCTTTCTGCCCAATTGTGCTTTTCACAGAGGAAAACTTTCCTGTAGTATATCAGTCTGATCCTGCCGACATGGTCAGTCCAGCCCCGAAATACCAGGCAATTCTCCTCTGAACAAGGAACATGACAACCCCAGACGATCGTTTCGGCCTCCTTTGGGCCTCGTCAGTGAGGTGCAGACATATCCCTCTAAGCACATTGGGCAAGGAGCCCACGTCTGGTTTCCCCCATCACCCTTAGGGAGACTATCCCCAGGGTCATATTTACATATGCAAAACAGAATGAGAAGCAGTCTGCCAGGAACGAACAGCAGCATCGATAGCTTGTTCTATGGCCCGGTTGCCACCTGGTAGTAGCTTCTTTCTGCCCAATTGTGTTTTTCACAGAGGAAAACTTTCCTGTAGTATATCAGTCTGATCCCGCCGACATGGTCAGTCCAGCCCCGAAATACCAGGCAATTCTCCTCTGAACAAGGAACATGACAACCCCAGACGATCGTTTTGGCCTCCTTTGGGCCTCGTCAGTGAGGTGCAGCCATATCCCTCTAAGCACATTGGGCAAGGAGTCCACGTCTGGTTTCCCCCATCACCCTTAGGGAGACTATCCCCAGGGTCATATTTACATATGCAAAACAGAATGAGAAGCAGTCTGCCAGGAACGAACAGCAGCATCAATAGCTTGTTCTATGGCCCGGTTGCCACCTGGTAGTAGCTTCTTTCTGCCCAATTGTGCTTTTCACAGAGGAAAACTTTCCTGTAGTATATCAGTCTGATCCCGCCGACATGGTCAGTCCAGCCCCGAAATACCAGGCAATTCTCCTCTGAACAAGGAACATGACAACCCCAGACGATCGTTTCGGCCTCCTTTGGGCCTCGTCAGTGAGGTGCAGCCATATCCCTCTAAGCACATTGGGCAAGGAGTCCACGTCTGGTTTCCCCCATCACCCTTAGGGAGACTATCCCCAGGGTCATATTTACATATGCAAAACAGAATGAGAAGCAGTCTGCCAGGAACGAACAGCAGCATCAATAGCTTGTTCTATGGCCCGGTTGCTACCTGGTAGTAGCTTCTTTCTGCCCAATTGTGCTTTTCACAGAGGAAAACTTTCCTGTAGTATATCAGTCTGATCCCGCCGACATGGTCAGTCCAGCCCCCAAATACCAGGCAATTCTCCTCTGAACAAGGAACATGACAACCCCAGACGATCGTTTCGGCCTCCTTTGGGCCTCGTCAGTGAGGTGCAGCCATATCCCTCTAAGCACATTGGGCAAGGAGTCCACGTCTGGTTTCCCCCATCACCCTTAGGGAGACTATCCCCAGGGTCATATTTACATATGCAAAACAGAATGAGAAGCAGTCTGCCAGGAACGAACAGCAGCATCAATAGCTTGTTCTATGGCCCGGTTGCCACCTGGTAGTAGCTTCTTTCTGCCCAATTGTGCTTTTCACAGAGGAAAACTTTCCTGTAGTATATCAGTCTGACCCCGCCGACATGGTCAGTCCAGCTGTTCGTTCCTGGCAGACTGCTTCTCATTCTGTTTTGCATATGTTAATACTATTATGTAGGTGTCGGCGATGTTGTGGGCAGCAGATTAGGAGTTAATAAATATAATGTAGGTGTTGGCGATGTTGGGGGCAGCAGATTAGGGGTTAATAAGTGTAAGATTAGAGGTGTTTAGACTCGGGTTCTTGTTAGGGTGTTAGGTATAAACATAAATTGTCTTTCCCCATAGTAATCAATGGGGCTTCGTTACTGAGTTTTACGCGGCTTTATTGCAGGTGTTAGACTTTTTCTCATCCGGCTCTCCCCATTGATGACTATGGGGAAATCGTGCACGAGCACATACGACCAGCTTACCGCTCACTTAAGCAGCACTGGTATTGGAGTGCGGTATGGAGCTCAATTTTGCTCTATGCTCACTTCTTGCCTTGTAACGCCTGGTTTGTAAAAACCCGTAATACCAGCGCTGTAGGTAAGTGAGCGGTGAGAAAAAACTGCACGGTAGCACCGCACAGCTCATAACGCAAGACTCGTAATCTAGCCGTAATTCTTTTCTTTTTTAATCTTGGTTTAGTTTTCCAAGGATACAGATCTGCTTATACTTGCTTTGTACTTTATTTGAAGTATTGGGAGAGAAAGCTCTAAAGAAATCTCAAGATGCATATATGAAATATCATTATTTAAACTTGTTAAACCTTCTTTTTTTAGTTCGAGAAAAGCTTTGGTTATGCTGTTTGTTTGTATTTTTAAAGAGATATGAAACCCAAAATGTTTTTCATCATTCAGATAAAGCATGTGATTTTAA